>NW_018108356.1:54045-72306 GCF_000183805.2 Loa loa | reverse complement strand
TTTCAAGGATGCGACAGCTGAAATTTTGTGATAATTTCATTGAGTGATTTGAAAGAACCAATTTCAATACTACTATTTCATTAAATGATAATGCAAACTTTGCAAACTTTTGGTGAGGACATACTCCTTGTCATTCCCTACTTTACTTTTTATTCCGCCACACATTACATCGGGTGTTATTTGACATTGATTTCTCTTCTCCTAACAGAGAATGGCTCAATTAACCAGTAGTCTAAAATTATGTGTTTCAGAAGTTATAAAATAGGAGCTAAAGTTCTTCTTCGTCTGCATGATCCTGAACTTTCTGAGCTGTTTTTGGGTTCTACAAAAGAGTTAACATTGTTGGAAGCAGATGCAACTCTTCTCGGTCTTTATCATCCACAGTCAGACGAATCAATGAAAGCTGCTTTTCTTGAAAGCATAGAAAAAGAAGGTATCATTCATCATTTGCTATTTTTACTTATGATTTCGTTCGATTCTATAAAATACGTTTGGGCTTTGTTTATTACTGTAGTCCTTGCATTACAGTTAAATCTCCCTTATATTCCCCCTTATAATGAAAACTAATTAGATTTTATTCCAAAAGTGAACAACAAATTCGGCAAAAATCTAATTCATTTGGAAATTTGAAATTTTTCACTTGAAAAATAATTTACTATTTATGTATGTTGACGAAAAAACTCAAAGGTTCACTACATAACAGTTCGTTTTAGTGAAGAAAATTGAAGCGTCGTCGTCGAAGATTGTTGCTGATGAATCAGAATTAAAAGAATCTGTTGAAAGTTCTAGCAAGAAATGAACTGAATACTGTTATTGTTGCAATTTTAGGAAATGAAAGTTTGAAGTTTCATATGTTCAATGTTAGAGAAATTAAGGAATTAAAACTTGAAAATCGAAAAATTGTAATTCGTGAGATTGAAAAAAAAGCTGCTGTTTTCGGTTTTGCATGCGGTACCATCAGGTAAGATGAATGAAAGCATCTCTGGAATGTCCAATGTTTTAGTTTACTTTCTTCCAGAACTTGCTATGTTTGTGACTGACATTTGTGCTTTTTTGTATGATATGCATGAATTTACTTCCACTCTTCCACTGTACAAACCCTTTGAAGTTCCGAAGTCTGATTACACAAAAGTTTGCGTAAAAAACTGCGAGTGATCATTTGTATTTGATTTGCTGAGCATTCAATTCTGTATGCATACAACACTCGACTGCTCTCTCTCTATTAGTTCAACTATTTAGCATACATTTCATTTAAAGCAGATGGCAACAATCATGCTATCTTAGGATTTTTAAAACTATGTTAACATATGGTCTTAAGCGGAGTAAACATTAAAAAACTTGTTGATTTTTGTTGGACTATGTTATCCCCATTAAGTATACATGTGAACTTGTTTCAAATCGTGAGAAAACTGCGAGATTATAGGTGAAAATTAACTCGTAATCATGCTTTCAAACTTTTACCAATGTTTGTCAAAATTTGAAACTTTTACCAGTGGTTTCTCAAAGTTTGGAACTTTTTCCTGCTGTTTGTCAGAATTTGAAACTGTTATTTCTTATCTGATTTAAAATTTGGCATTCTAATGCTCCAAATCTTTGTCGAGAACCATAAAATAAAATATATTAAACATAGGAAAGGAGTAGATGCAACTCTATTGAGCACAACTTCTGTGAGCAAATGTGGTCCACTTATTATGGAGTAGTCAGCAGTATTTTTGCTAATAACTCCACAGTACTGAATCACACTGTATTTTTGCTGAACAACAAGTGGAAGAAACATTTCGTTCCAACGTTCCATTTCGTTCCAAAGTTTTTACAAGAGGGAAAGGATGCTGAAAATGAGAAGGAAGACTGAAAAAAATGTGACAACCCAATGCTTTTTATGTCATTTTTGCACTTTATAACTGATCCATCAAAAATCTTCCATCCAACAAATTTCGTCGCTTAGTTGATACTGTTGCCGAGTAATATGTTAATCCCACTATTGTTTTTATTAATTTTCTTATTTTGAAATAATTCTGTCATAATTATATCAATTTTTTAATTATAATATATCAATTTTTTCATTTCGTTATTTGACCTTTCTTTACTGAGCCAAGGTTTGTATTGAATAAACATTATATTAAAAGTAATGCATAAATATTTTCCAGTTGACATTCATAATTTATTAATTTACCAATGCTTTCCTTTTGATTAAGTTTTATTCTTGGCTTAAATAAACTTTTTATGAAGTGTATCCTATCATAAATGCTACATTTATTGAACGGTTAATTTACCATAGGAGGATATTTCCAAATTTTTTTTTTGTCGAAAATGAACCATTTGAAAATTTTCAAAGTTTTGACAGTTCACTATAGAGGAACCTAAATAGTTCTGTAGTTATATTTTGTAAGAAGCACATAAACAACTAAATTCGATAATTAGTGCTCGAACAGTTCTTGTGGTACTTGAGGAATGTTAGTGTTACTCCCTATCTATGTGAAAAAAACCGGAAGAAAATCATTGACGTCGCTTTTTTTTAAGTTCTTGGATTTTTATTTTAGAAAATAATGGAGAAATCCGAACTGCTGCTAGGTTCACCCGAAGATGAACTTGGTCCATTGGCTACTGGTGTGCATCGAATGCAACTTTCGATGGGGTCAGATTCTATCGTACCGTCAGCTGGTCGAGAAGGTACTTCGATCGCACCACAGATTTATAGTGGTCGTGCTATGGCTGTTTTCACCAGTGGTGGTGATGCTTGTGGTACTTTTATTCTATTCGAATATTGTATAGAACTGATGATCGTAAAACATTTTGGTTTAGTCATATTTTAATGGTAATGGAATGTACGTTATTTCCATTTCAATTATGTGAGAAATACTGTATTTTGAAATTTAAATGTGACGGAAAGGAATGAATGTTCTTTTAATTGAGTTTCACTGCAAATAGAAATATATTTCTGATTTTTAAGGGATGAATAGCGCTGTACGTTCAGTAGTTAGAATGGGTATTTATCTTGGATGCCGGGTTTTTCTCATTTATGAAGGATATCAGGGAATGGTGGATGGTGGTGATAATATCAAGGAAGCAGATTGGCAGTCAGTATCGGATATCATACAACGTGGAGGCAAGTTGCTAATTATAAGGAATATTAACAGTTATGTATGGACATGTTTAAATATTCCTACTTGAAGAATTATGCTAACCATGTGAATCTTCTTTTTTTTTTTTTATTCCATCTTGTAATCTTCAAGGAATGGTGTTGTTATTGGAGTTTAGGTACTGTTATTGGATCAGCACGTTGCAAAGATTTCCGAGAGCGGCGGGGACGTTTGCAAGCTGCTGAAAATCTTATCAAACGTCGCATCACCAATCTTGTGTGTATTGGAGGTAGTTTTTTTGCATTTTTTGGGTTTTCATGATAAATCCTATCGTGTG
The DNA here is from genome assembly GCF_000183805.2 of Loa loa. NCBI lineage: Eukaryota > Metazoa > Nematoda > Chromadorea > Rhabditida > Onchocercidae > Loa > Loa loa. Next base: position 68,889 of record NW_018108356.1, on the reverse strand, counting down.
TTTCTGAATGGTGGTTTCCATCTGAATGAGGAATCCTATCGGCCGAAGGTTAGAAGCTACTGGAACAATTTTACGTTATTTACTTAGCTCGAGTTTCTGTTAAATATTTATCTGTGACGAAGGAGCTCAACTTTGTTCCTATCTTTCTCGTTCTCTTTCGTTTTTATTCATAGTATGACTTTCCTCTTTCAACTAAAGGGAATATTCAGTCAGTATAAAAGAACTTCCTAACGCATTGGAGCATTCATCATTGCGACATATTAAAATATCAGGATCAAACTTGTAACTTCTTTAATTCCAGATGCCAAGTTTTTAGACATATATTCAAGATTGTTTCTCCAATTGAATGGGGAGTAACAATTCATTTATTTATAGGTGATGGTTCATTAACGGGCGCTAATCTTTTCCGACAAGAATGGCATGATTTGATAAAAGAGCTTCTGTCAAGTGGGAGAATAACACAGGAAGAGGCGAAAGAATGTGATAACATCCAGGTAAAATTTGAGATATTAGGACCAAATGTAACGAGAGCATGTAGTACAATCGATCTTTACCTTAACGCTAGAGTAGCTTCAGGTTTCTAGGATTTGAGTATTAAATTCACAGTTACTTAAGTTTTTTGTCTTGTAAAATAAACATTTAAATGTAACTTTCACACAGTACCGTATGCTTAAAGTGATTTTAAATTACCTGTGTTGACCATAATTAAAATTCAGTTAGCTGGAATATTGCAGATCGTTGGACTTGTTGGTTCCATTGACAATGATTTTTGCGGTACAGACATGACTATTGGTACTGATACAGCACTGCAACGAATCTGCGAGGCAATTGATTGCGTGATGTCAACGGCTCAAAGTCATCAACGTACATTCGTTATTGAGGTTCTCATTTTTCTTATTAAGATGGACGAAATAAAACTAATTATTGAATGCAACCATCTATTTCGTTCAGTTACTCGGGATGCCCTGAAATTAGCCAGATTCATAATCCATGTGAAGGAGGTGTAGGATACAGTCGAATATTATTGCGACTAATAGCTCCATTCTGTCAATATTGCTCCATCATTTTCTTTCATCGAATTTGGCAGGAGGAATAATGATGGTCCTGAAAATACTTTATTTTAGCAAGTTCTAGGTGATGGGTCGTCACTGTGGTTATTTGGCACTCGTTGCTGCATTGGCTTCTGAAGCAGATTTCTGTTTCATACCTGAATGGCCAGTACCAACAGATTGGCCTACGGTGTTATGCCAGAAACTGCGAATGATGCGTTTAGCAGGGTCACGGTTAAATATTGTGATCGTTGCAGAAGGTGCAATGGATAGAGAAGGAAAATCTATTACCGCTGAATCAGTATGTATTTTGCCGTGACTTTTCCTTTTTAAAATTTTTTCTCTGTAGAATTGACAATGTGAATTGTTGTCGTTTAGGTCCGTTCAGTCGTAAAGGAAACTTTACATTACGATACACGTGTGACCGTGTTGGGACACGTACAGCGTGGTGGTAATCCATCAGCGTTTGACCGATTGCTTGGATGTCGTATGGGTGCAGAAGCAGTACTTGCTTTGATGGAAATGACACCACAGTCGGAGCCTTGTGTTGTTTCAATCGATGGTAATGCGATTGTACGCGTCCCACTCATGCAATGTGTTCAACGTACACAAGCGGTAATTTTACGATTTTTGTGTTGTTGGTTTTTGTCCAGAAATACAATATATGTAATCGGCCTGTATCCATACAAATGAAAAATTATACTGGATAGATAGATAGTTCACTTTGTCCTGAAGTATAGCTAAATTAATCTTTTTATTCCAAATTAAAGTGTATATTGAGTAGTCGAAAACCTTTTTAGGTAAAGAAAGCCATGGACGAGCGTGATTGGGAAACAGCTGTGAGATTAAGAGGTCGGAGCTTTCAACGGAATCTTGCGACTTATCGCTTGCTTACAAAAGTGCAACCAAAAGCAGTTCATCCAGTTGTTCCAGTTCACATCGTAGCAGTAATTAATGTTGGTGCGCCTGCTGGTGGTTAGTGCTTCACAGTTGTTCTTTGCTTAAGCAAGAAGCAAAAAATAAAGATGGTTTTTAAATTTAGGGTGGTTCCGGAATAAATTTAAAGTGGTTCGAAAAATAAACTTAAGATAGTTCTTATAAGGGGTAATACTTTTAAAGTATTTCATTGCCTTTAAAGTACTTTCTTTCTTTTTTACATGTCATAATCATTCATAAGTGCTTACCTCAGAAAAGTTTTTTGTTCTCGTTGTAGGGATGAATGCAGTAGTGCGTTCGTATGTCCGTATGGCACTTTATAATGGATGCATGGTGTATGGTATAAAGAATTCGTTCGAAGGGCTTTGCCGGGGAGAGGTACAGGTGAGCGAATAAATAACTTCATTTCAGTTGTGGAAAAAGTTTGGAGATTGGGGAGGAGGGAGGCAAAAGGTATTTGTGTTGTGTTTATTTTGCTACTTTATTCGTTGCTCTTTAAGAAAAAAATTGCTTAAGAACATGGCTTGGGGTGATGTCAATAACTGGGTAATGCACGGCGGCTCATTTCTTGGAACACAAAAGCAACTGCCCGAAAAGATTATGGATAAAGTTGCTAATGCGTTTAAAAAGTACAATTTCCATGCGCTATTACTTGTGGGTGGATTTGAGGTAAACATTTATAAATTATTCTTAATAAAATGGTTGATTTTTCACATTGCTTAGTCGAATAAACAATCTTATGATTTATTAACGAAACTTCTCTTATATATTAGTTGCCAGCGCTCTCTGATCATTCCATTTATTGTGTCTATTAGTAGCGTGACTGTACGTTGAATACGGTTGAATATTAACGCAGTTGTTACTAATGATCTTTTTTTGATATCGTCTTGAATTTATTCTACAGATATTAGGCTTCCACAAGTAATCTATAAAGATTTAATTGGTAGTGGTGATCTTCGAACTAACATGAAAGATAATGCTTATATATTCCTGGTTAATACCTGCATTTGAAATCATTACTCCGAAGTATATTTTGCCTATTTTTGGAACATAATTCCAACTTATTGTTGGAAGTACATACCAGTGTAATCTTACTAAATTATTCACGGTATCGAAAATTAGTAAGGAATCATTTTCAGGCTTACCATTCTTGTTTACTTCTTTCACGTGCCCGTGATAAATACCCATCGCTGCGAATACCGATGTGCGTTATTCCATGTACTATCAGTAATAATGTTCCGGGAACGTCGCTTTCCCTTGGTTCCGATACAGCTGTTAATGAAATTTGCGAAATGATTGACAAAATCAAACTATCAGCTACTGGCACTAAGAAACGAGTTTTTATTGTCGAAACGATGGGTGGATTTTGTGGTTATTTGGCAACCATTTCGGCATTGGCATCTGGAGCTGATAATGCTTATATCTTCGAAGAACAATTCAACGTATTTGATATTATGGATGATGTAAAGGTAAGATTGTTGCAAATTTCAACTCATACAACTATTAAAAAAGACTGCTAAATGCCGAAGTGCATCAAGTTATGTTCTTGAAACTTGAATAAGCTAGAATGATTCTATTGTTGACCACGTTAAATTTACCAAATTTTTTTTCATACACTGCTTTACTGGCAGTATATGAAATTATTTGGTAACTATATGACTTCGATGTGAATGAAGATTGCAAGTGTGAAATAATTTTCCTAGGATGATATTAATCTCACTGGCAGTAAGACATAGGAATTCCTGTTACTGGCTAGTGCTTTGAAATTAGTGCTTTTGAAATATGTGACGCTAACATCATTGTGATTTCAAAGATAATTTGGACGTTCATTGCAGGATACTTTTCAATGAGCGTACAATTTTATCACTATTACAGTTCAGTTTTGTTAAAGTATTCTTCCATTGCAGGTTATTAGTCGTAAAATGCGTACCGGCGTGCAACGTTATTTAATTGTACGTAATGAATATGCTAATAAAAATTACACTACAGAATTTGTGAATCAGTTATTCGCTGAAGAAGGAAAGGGAGCATTTTCGACAAGGTTACCTTCTTCGATCCTTCTTGTACTATTCCGTTTCTGGAAAAGTTGTGTCCTGAACATGAATATTTTCACCAATACATTTAACATGACTCTATTGTTGTCTCCAAAATGAATTAAATCAAAATCGGTTTCCAGTTTTTTGGATTTTCAGAACCAATGTATTAGGACATGCACAACAAGGTGGTAATCCAACACCATTCGACCGTAATATGGGAACAAAACTTGCAGCCCGTGCATTGGACTTCCTTTTAACGCAAATAGGGCAATATATCGATTTGAAAACTGGTAAATTAAATGCAGTTTCTCCTGACAGTGCCACACTGTTAGGATTGGTGGTAAGCAATTCATTGTTTAATTTTATAAATTTTAGACGATTGATTAGGTAAGAAATAATACCTAGTTAGATTAGATGAGATTTCATCCTGTAAGATTTGTATCAAAACGTAATGTTTCTTATAATAATAGAATACACTGGAAAATATAATTTGGTTTTTAGGGTCGTCGTACAGTATTTACACCCGTGGAACAGTTGGCACTAGAAACTGATTTTGAACATCGTGTACCGAAACATCAGTGGTGGATGAAGATGAGACCGCTGCTAAGAATATTATCTAAGCACGATTCTACATATCAAACGGAAGCTATGGTGGTGCCAGAGGTGGAAGATGAATGCACTTGAACATTTTTGGCACAATAATTTTCTATTTAACTGTAAAGATTCTTCACTATTTCGTATGAGCATTCCTGAATTGTCTTGGTTGTTTAATTGGTAGATTTTAAAGTGACGGAAATGAGCTTAATTGTTGTGAAATCACCGGTGAAGTTTGAATTTTTTGTATCGTCGCGAAAATATGGCATAAAAACCTCTAGTAAGCTTACAAAGCAAGCATTTCTGAACTTTCTTAATGTTGACCATCTTCTGCTTTTCTTTTTTCCAGTATCATTTGGCAGTATCTATTTTCACTTTATGTTAAATTTTTTCTTTTTAATTTATAATTCGCTAGTAGTCAATTTTTCATGCTTAAACTTAATTCCATCAACATTTATCTTTTTTAACAATCATTTGTGGCGAAGCCTTATTTTAATTTGCTGACGTCGTATTTTTTATAAAATTTGATATGTCGTTTTTCGATTATAAATTCATTTATAATAGATGTGTTGCGTAATTATTCCATCAAATTCTGGCAACAAATAGAATTGAATCGTAATGAACGATCGGATAGAATTCCGATTTCGAAATTTCAGGTGCTCTTCAAAATCTTGTTCCATTGTATAAGTTCAAGTGCACATGTGTTATTCTCGAAAGGAGCGACATTTAACGGTGTTACGTATTGCCATATTTCCAGACATTCCAGAATTCGGTATGCTGATCTGTCTAAAGATAGTCAAGTCATCAGTAAAATGTATCCATTTTTTTTCCTCCCTAAAATTAATTTGCATATCGGAAAACTGACTGTTAAAAAGTAAGCAGTTCAACTCACTAAGTTCATTCCCGATAAAACCTCAGAGCAAGGCAGAGGTTTCTTCGTTCCATCATACTTCCATAAGTTTAGAATAAGCTAGCCAGGTCATAAGGAAACGGAATAAGTATAATAACCACAGCACCATAGATTGATGTCTTTCATAGCAAGCAATGTCTCACCAAAGATTAAATCGAGTATAGTTGAGGAAAATGGTGCCGAATAATTTTTTTAAAAGCTACGAGAAGTGCTGAATTTCAGTTTAAGTGTCAAAATTTTGAATTCCCAAATGTAGTGTAATCCTCATTCAAATATGCATTACAGTATGATCAGACATGCGTTACAGTACATTATCCGGCACGCATAATTACTGTAATTTGCATTCAAACCAAGAAAATTGTCTTTTCTTTCCTTATAAATTATAGTGTTTATTGGGAAATCTGATTTTATTATTATTATGGTGCTAAAGTCAAAATAGCTGTCATATGTGACATTTTCCCTGTCATCACTTTGTATATTCATGCTATACCCAATACAGTATACTCATTCATGCTAATATTGTATGGTATACCAATTATCGAGGAAGAGTTTTTAACTACATTACATTTATAACTCTTCGAATTCACGGGAATAATTTAAGGAAGCGGGAAATCTGAAATGAGATATAATATCATTCTGTAATATATACAGATACAAGCAGACGGACAGACAGATAGACAGACGTACACAGACACATATCTAGATATGCCAGACATACGCTAACATGAAGATGTATTCAGACATACAAACATATGCAAGCATATAGGGTAGATTTTAAAATCGACCGTGTTGAGAAGGGCATCATCAATTGTGTTGCATAGGCTTGTCTGTCTGACAAGAAAGAAGTATTTGCTCTTCATTTCTTCCTATTTCATTCCTTTTACTATAATTTCACTTTTATAAAAATGCACGTAAGATGATGTTATGATTACGGAAAATAATTTCGGTCAATTTCACTACCAAAATATCTCATCTTTACGTATTTGTTACGTATATTCGAATTCCAATTTGTTAGTATATTCGTTAACGTATATTCGAATTCCAATTTGTTAGTATATTCGTTGCGTATACTCAAATTCTTATTTATTAGTATATCCGTTAACGTATATTCGAATTCCAATTTGTTGGTATATTCGAATTCCAATTTGTTAGTATATTCGTCAAGTATACTCAAATTCCAGTTTGTTATTGTATTTATTACGTATGCTCGACGTTACATTACGTACATTCGAATCATTACGTGCATTAATTTCATTACATTCATCATCATTCATTAAATTTTAGTGCTGTTACATTACGTGATATTTATGATCTTCGTTACGTTTCTCGTTAATGTTAATGTTAGCAGATAAGCGAGAATTGTTGCTACATCTGATATTCTATGTTACTTTTACTCAAAAACCTTAAAACCTGTTTTTCTTTTTTTTTTTTTAATGAAAGTGCACATATTCATGATTTGGTGATTACATGTAGTTAATTATAGTTTTGATTGCTAAAATTGACTAGTAACTTTTAGAGTTTCATATGAGATGAGTGGCAGAATGAACATTAATGGTAAAATGGAAAATTATCTCTATGATTTTATTCTTGATTTTAAAAGCTCTGTTCAATGGAAAAATTTTCAGTTTTTTATCCTTTTTAGAAAATCAAAAAAAAGATTTGATTATATATTAAAGTTTGTAATACCTCATGCATATATTCTAATACGTATTTCTAGCAATATATGTTATTTATTGTTTTTTTTTTTTTTTTGTGACTAATATTTTCACATGATATTACCGTGAAGAAATTTTAGTTCTAATATTTCTGCTTAATCTAACAAAGTTTTTTATATAGCATCATCCTTCGAGCTCTTTTACGTGGAATACAAAACAAAATGACACTGAATAAGTTATCGATTGATAAAGTGGATGTAAAAGATAAAAGAGTTCTAATTCGAGTTGATTTTAATGTGCCACTTAAAGATGGGAAAATTACGAACAACCAACGTATTACGGCTGCTGTGCCAACTATTAAGGTAAATCTATTGTGTTAAACTTTTCCGAGAAAGTAATCTCGAAATATATTTCAATATATTTGCATTATTCCCACGTCCATTAGCTTTCATTTTCTGCATGAAATTTATGATGTTAAATTTTGATTTCATAGATGAAAATTTGAAAAAGAAACAGATACATGGCAGAAAATAATTTGAACATGTAGGAATTATCACGTTCTTCTCCTCTGAAATTTCACTGATATTATGCTATTGCAGTATGCGTTAGATCATGGTGCAAAAGCAGTTGTATTAATGTCACATTTGGGACGTCCAGATGGGATGAAAAAAATGGAATTCACACTGGAGCCAGTTGTAGCAGAACTGAAAAGTGTTCTCGGCAAGTAAGCATAATACATTTATTTAAAAATTTATTCAGATAACTATTCAAAGAAGGAAATAACAATCGAGATGTTATTGTACATTGTCTTGCAAAAAAAAGACAAATCATTCTTTCGAAATAACTAAAAAGAAATAGGATTGATATTTCTGCAGGGATGTCACATTTGTGCATGATTGTGTTGGACCAGAAGCCGAAAAAGCAACAGCTGATCCTGCTCCTGGCAGTGTTATTTTGCTTGAAAATCTTCGATTTTATTTGGAAGAAGAAGGAAAAGGTGTAAATGAGAAGGGTGAAAAGGTATGATTATTTGAAATGAAATTATTCAGGAAAAGTGAATGTTTCACTCTTCGATTTTTTTTAATAGATCATCTGATTTGATCGATCATTCAGTATATCAAATCTTCGAGTAATGTGAACTGTGTATTTTATATATATTTACTGAGGGAGAGGTACGATTTGCAAATCCTCTCTCTTAATCTAGCGGTTGAGTAAGCTAACAGCGAAATGTATGGATTATTCATTTCTTTTTGAAATTGATTGCATTGATATGATGAAATCGGTGGGATGGATATTCTTATTCTTATCTAGGGGTAATTGAATTAATGTCGCCATCATTTCGAATAATCAGGTCGTCTCTTTATTTATAATTAGTTTCTAATTTCATCATTTGATTTTAGGTGAAGGCATCACAAGCTGATATTGACAAGTTCCGTGCATCTCTGACGAAACATGGCGATGTCTATGTGAATGATGCATTTGGTACTGCACATCGTGCACACAGGTAAATGAAATAACATTATTCAGAAATTCAAGAGAATATGTCATCATTCACATATCATTAGCTATTGGAAAGAGGTTCACGATGTCAGCTTTTTAATCATTTGTTTTGGGCTAATCGCTAGTCTTACTTTCTGTCAAACGTTATATTATAGTCTTTCAAATCAATTTAAATTTCACCTCATTTATCTGGTTGGTAATCTTTAAACTATTTTGACACAAGTTTTTTTAGTTGATAAAAAGTTTGATGGGAAAAGTATGTTTGTTGCGTAAGTTACTAATTAGTCCGTAGGCAGTTGAATTTTTTGATCTCTTTGTTTTCAGTTCCATGGTTGGTGTCAAATTGGATAAACGTGCCACCGGTTTTCTGATGAAGAAAGAGCTAGACTATTTTGCGAAGGCTCTGGATAATCCTGTCCCACCATTTTTAGCAATTTTGGGTGGTGCTAAAGTGGCAGACAAGATTCAACTTATTCGCAATCTTTTAGATAAGGTAATGTTGAAGTATTTTTGATGTAAATTACTTATGTGTGTTATTTCTTGTACGTATTATTTTTATATGAAGTAACAGTTGAACAGTTCTGTGGTCTTCGTCTTTTTTTTTTCTTTTTTTTGATTTCGCATTTTTTGTACACGAGTAGAGACATGCTGTGACTGGATATCCTTTTTATATTAAAATAAGAGAAGTAACTTGCTGGCATCTTTGTTTAATTTTCATTGAAGTGTTTGCAAAAAAATTTTCCATGGGCTTTATTTATGAAAAATGACCATTTATTCGAATTTACTTGTTTGCCTGTTATGACATGAGTTGGAACCTATGAGAGGTTTTTTTGTTATATTCATAAAAGAGATAAAATTCCCAGTGGAGTGCGATTATTAAAAAGAGTAATACATTTTAAGAGGACTTAAGTAAGTGTAAAAAAAGATTTATTTGGTTTAAGACACTCAATCACCTTTATCTTGTTTAAATAGGTTAATGAAATGATCATTGGTGGAGGAATGGCCTATACGTTTTTGAAAGTTATCAACAACATCAATATTGGTAAATCACTTTTCGACACGGAGGTAAGTAATTATATTGTTAAGTTACTTCGTAAACAGTAAAGCTATGACTATTACATCAAACTTTTGCACTAGAGAATTTTCAATTTTTATATATATATATATATATATATATTTTTTTTGTTTAATTTCATGTTTTAATTTTCATGTTACGAACAAAAAATAACGTTGGCTGTAGCATCACAGATGATACAGCAATGTAATGTAGATATAAATGATATACATAGCTTAATCTTCGTTTATCACTCTCTTTTGATGTTGGAATCAGTAAGAGAATGTTGTTTATTTAAAGGCATGTGATTTTAAATTAATAAAATGTCGAAATCATTATGTGCAGTATTTGAACAACCTCAACATATTACCATGTGGCTGATGTATGGAAAATTTCATTGCAGGGTGCCAAAATTGTGCATGAGTTGATGGATAAGGCCAAAAACAAGGGCGTGAAAATACATTTGCCAATTGACTTCGTTATTGCTGACGACTTCAAAGAGGTATTAACTTTTTGTTCCATCCTGCAATAACGAAAACCTTAACCGTTATTTTTTCCAAAAAATTTTCGAGTAATTTCATGCCTTGTAGCAGATCAGATTTGCTGTTTTGTTTTTCTTCCAGGATGCCCAGTTCAAGACAGCAGATCTTAAGTCAGGTATTCCGGATGGGTGGATGGGTCTTGATATTGGACCGGAAACAGCCAAGCAATTTGCTGAGGTTGTGGGACGTGCAAAAACTGTTGTTTGGAATGGACCAGCTGGTGTTTTCGAGTGGGAAAATTTTTCGAAAGGAACAAAAGCTGTAATGGATGCTGTTGTTGATGTTACTTCCAAGGGTGCCGTTACTATCATCGGTTACTATTTTCGCCATTATTTGATTATGTTTAATTTGTGTTCATACCTCGATCCAGAAACTATGCTTTACTTTACTCAGGTTAAGCAGCGCACTATCATAATTTGAGTATTAAAGGTGGTGGTGATACGGCAACTTGTTGCAAAAAATGGAAAACTGGTGACAAAGTGAGCCACGTTAGTACTGGTGGTGGTGCAAGTTTGGAATTGCTTGAAGGTAACTATTTTACCACCTCTGTTGGTTATTGAAGATTACTTAGTTCAATGTAGGTGAAATATTTTTTATTGGGTATTTTGGGATTCATATCATATATTATTAAATAGTTTGTTTAGCATAAGTCATTCCCTATTTCTTGAACTATGGCTTATATTTTCTCAAGTTTTTCCTTTGTATTGCTTACCTTGTGCAAACTGCATCGGTCCTTATCATTGATTAATCAACTCATCATAGTAGAAGATGTTATCTTTACCTTTCATCAGTCATTTTCGTAGATCGTAGATGAAATGAGCACAATTGATTTTTTTTTAAACACTGGAGAGAGGAAAATATCTTAGATTTCAATTTAATTGCTTATATTTCAGGAAAGGTGTTACCGGGTGTCGATGCGCTTTCTCCAGCTTGAAGGACATTTAGGCAATCAAGGAAGTAGTTGCTGTTTGGAATTCTGAAATCACTATTTCATACTAGTGATATAAATGATAATAATGTTGTGAAAAATAATATTAATGATAAAATACCTATGTGTATGAAATGCGAAATAAGTTATGAAAATTCAGTAATTAAATATTTTTGAGTAGTGCTTTAGAAAGAATTATTTTCTTTCATTTTTCTTTTTGTTTTTTTAAGATACACATTTCTAATAAATCGTTTTTCAAACAAAATTATATCTAGCAAGTGGCAGATTTGAAATATCCTTCACGTCCACCATTTTCGTGTCTTCCATAGCATCCAATATCGACTTTACCAGAGTTAGTATATCTCTACATATCGAACATAGTTGCATATCGATTTATCACGATAATCTGTTCATCAGATTAATGCTGAATCGTTAGCTCTTTAATCTTGCTCACTAATTTCACTATTATTAAGTTTTAATATTAAAAATTTGTTAAAGGTACTTGACACTTCTTGCTTTAAAGGGTAAGTCATTTAAAATGCTTGCTAATTACCGCTTGATTAAAGATTGTCTGGAAATTAATAGAAAATTGGACTAAAGTTTGGAATAAAAAATGTAAGATGATATACAAGATTTATACATTGTAGGATGAAAGTAATGCAATAAGATGATGTATTTTTGGATAAAGATTCAAATCATTTCCATTGATATGTATCTTTAGTAATGAAATAAGTATTAAATTTGTTTGGAGAATTTCTTCCTAAAATTTAAAAAATCATTGCAGGGAGAAGTCGATTCTCTCCCTAAAATAATACAAAGAATGTTTAGATTTGTTAAGCTTAATGATATAATTGCTAGTAATTTTCAGCAAAGAACTTTTTTTTAATGACATGAATCAAATAAGGATCACAAGATAATTTAACGTTTCATCATGATCAGAGATACTTGATATAGTGATACGAGCTGGAATCTTTTCAATTTCGTGTCATATCAGGTTTCTACGTGAATTTTACGTCAATCTGTTAAAAGCTTATGTTCATAGAACAATGCTTGCAGTAATAGAATTATATCATTGGATGTATTAGCTAAATTAAATTATCAATAATTTAGATCGTTACATGTAAGAGCTAGATCGATTAATTAATTAGCCATCGTAGTTTCTTTTTTTCTTACAGTCCAGTTTGCTGTAAACTTCCAGAGATATACTTCCATTTTGACTATTTGGTTGCTCGTTGTTCTACTTAGAGCAACTTTTAACAGGAATTATTAAGAAACAGGCAAGAATTTTTTTTTTTTTTGTTAGGTCAAATATTTATTTGGGAATAAAATCTCATTTTTAGGATATTCTATTTAGAACAGTAAATCGAATCGCTTATATTTGATTATTACCTTTTTTTTTTTTTTTTTTTTGTCGTATAATTAACAGTATCAGCAGATTACAGTATCAGCGGTTTGCTATGGTAACTTGATGTAAAATAATTCCTAGCATACTGTCACTTCTTTAGCAACTGTAGAAAGAAGTAAAACGATATTTATTTTACTACTTTTTGTTATGAAAAAATTTAAAAAAAAAGGTTTACTATAAGCGTTGCTATTGCAATTACAATCTATATGGTAGATAGTAATAATCAAATTATTGACGTAATAATAATTAAATTATCGATTACCGATGATTGCAATTAATAGTGAAATGTTAAACAAGTCACTTGTCCCAAGAAAAAAAATGCTTTAAAAAGTTTAAAAAAAAATTCTAAAATTGATAAGCTATGAGTGCGCAAAAATTTCCAATATTTGAAACAAAAAAAAAACTTGAAAACGTGAAGGAAAATGTGATTTTTCCTCTTCTTGTCAAAGCAATTTTTTTTTCTATTTTTAAATTATCAATGATAGATTAATAATATCAAAAACAAAGTAAAAATTTAAAATTTAAAGGATAAAATAAAAAATTTAATTTTGATAGAAAAAAAAAGACAAGAATATTATTGATTTATAGGTGTAGACATTTTAGCTAGAAAGAGTGAAATTTGAAATAAATAAGTTGACAAAGTTGAGGAAAGGAAATGAAAAAGCATGTACAATCAATTTGTCAAAATGTAAAATGCTCAATTATGCATAAAAAATAAATTTACATCGATGAAATATTTTTTTCATAGATATTTTGTTTAATTTCAAATGAAAAAACTTTAATTTTGCAATTAAAATTTGATTAATTGAACTATTTTAGCTTTTTTTTCTTTTTGTCCAAAAACAAATCAGTATTTGAGTTGAAATCTGAATAACATTTAATTAAAATTAAAAGATTTTAATTGCAAAAATGGATGTATTTTTTTTTTTTAGTTCTTTGTAAGAAACTGATACTATGAGTTAGTTAATTCAAATGTTGGTACTTAAATATTAATTACACTTATTTAAATTATTGTCTTACAGATAGTAAACAATTTTCATCCACTATAAACGTATTGTAGTTGGAAAAAAAAAAGAGAAAGAAGCACAAATCGATAATGAATTGAAAATGAATATTGAATGATCGAAATTAAAATTGAACATTTTCATGCAAAAGCACTAATCAATATCACAATCATTTTGTGAATTGCAAAATTTTAGTATTATTTATAATATTTTATGCTAAAAAAAAGTTAAAAATTATGAGATTCTAAAAATTATTATAATAAAAATTATTTATACCTTTTGTAAAAAAGGTATAAAAAAGTGTAATTATTTCAATAAACTTGCCAAAAATATCAAAACACCTTGATTAATCAATCAATTAATTAATTTAAAATTACAAAAATTATTTTGCAGATGGATGTATTACTTACTTATCGCAATACTTTAAAAAAGTATTATTCCAATAATTCATGAGAAATGAATAATTACATTTATTGAAATTCATAATTTTATAATACACAACAAATATTGCTATCATTTAATCATTTATTTGTTAAATTAATTTTTTTGTTTATTATTCTTGCTTTCATATCTTTCTTTTTCCTTTTAATATTGCAATACTTAGCATACGAAATAATTAAATTATATTTTAATTAGTAATTAATTAAATGACGAAATGATTATTTAAAAAGATTGAATTTATGTTGAAATTATCGTTAAATTTAAATGAAAAATTTTTCTAATTAATTTATTGAAAATTTTTTTCTTTTCCTTGTTCTCTAACAACAATTATTTATCGATAATGCTTGAAAGAAAATTCATTTATGTTAAAATCTTTTGAGTATATATTTTGTACTGAATAAAGCAATAGCAAAAAAAAAAGGAAAGTAAGAAAAGGAAAAAGAAAGGAAAGAAGAGGAAAGAAGAGGAAAGGGAAGGAAAGAAAAGGAAAAGGAAAGGTAAGGAGAGGAGGGGAAGGAAAATGTTTGCTGCAAACCTTCGATGTAATTATTATAAGTGTATAAGTGCGCATTTCTCTCCTTCAAGTAGTTCGTAAATTTAAACATTTGAAAGTATAATTTTAGAGTATAATTAGTAAAGTATAATTAGAGTTAAATAGATGGTGATGATGACGATAGAAATAAGCGCTTTTAACTTTTTTTTTTTTTGATATAAAAATGATAATTACGATAATGATAATGATATGGATAAGATCGTGATAATAAAGGATATTGATATGGGCTTTCAATTT
>NW_018108356.1:37804-53692 GCF_000183805.2 Loa loa | reverse complement strand
TAAAATGATAGTAATGATAGTGATAAGGATAAGATAATGGTAATAAAGAATATTGATATGGGTTTTCTAATTTTTTTTTTTTAGGCATAAAAATGATGATAATGATAATGATATGGATAAGATGATGGTAATAAAGAATATTGATATGGACTTTTATTTTTTTTTTTGGATATAAAAATGTTGATAATGATAATGATAAGGATAGGATAATAGTAGTAATAAATAGCAATATGCACTTAGCAACGATATACTTATCCTATTGAAAATAGCAATTGCTATCCATAGTTACGCTTACATTTCTATCTAACTTCAGAAAATTATTTCATGCCTTTTCATTCTCACAAATATCAATTCGGAAACGCATTTCATAATAAATCAAAGAATGGGTAAATTCATTTTCTTTTTTTTTTTAAAACATATTTCCAAACATTTGCTACGTAACTTTTACGTACGTGATTCTTACGTGCGTAACTTTTTTCTGCTTCAACTATTTAGCTTTTGCTTTGGCTTTTATTTTATTTAATATTTTAGGAGAGTTTTATGTGATACTTTAAAATGAAACGAAAAAAGAAAGAGAAAGTGAGAGAAAGAGGAAAGAAAAAGTATTTTTTATTTCTTTAAAAAGTATTAATTTATTGAGTTAAAATTAAACATTTGTGTTTTTTGAAAAGAAAAAATGAAAAAATTTATTTTAACAATTATTTCACTTTCAATCTTTTCATTAAACTTTATCATTTCAGCCATTCCGGTTTTTATGCAAACCGGAAAATTAAATATAACATGGCAAAAAATTAAATAAATAAAAGGTTATTTAATTTTCAGTTAATTTACCAGGTGAAAATGAAGAGGTATATCCGTGTGAAATTTGTGGACGAAATTTTGTGAAAAATAGTCTGGTAAGCGCTAATTAATATAAAATAATCCTTTCATGCGGCTTTTTTAAAAACAATCACAATTTTAATAGTATAGTTAAGAAAATGTAACTTTGTCATTTGATTCAGATTAATTATTCAAATATTGTAGCGACTAAATTCAATAATTAATTAGTTAAAGGAAATTTTTTAGGTTAAACATGAAGTAGTATGTCAAAAAATGGCAAAAGCAAAACGGAAAGTATTTGATTCCGGTAAACAACGAGTAACCGGATCTGATATTACGATTGAAAATGTTTTAAATGCTCGAAAAGAACGTGATAAAGTTAGTCACTTATAGGACAAATTATTTAAAAGTTCAGGAAGTAGAAAATACATTAACATGAAACGATAATAGGTTAACAATTTAATTAATTAAACCATGCATACATATTCAGTATAACCGGAATACAATTATATCATAGCATTGAATATATCATTCTGGTCAAATTGGTCAATTGGTCATTATTACTGATCAAATGATAGGAAGATAAAGAAAAAAAAGAAAGCGGGTGACAGATGACAGATAAAGCAATTTTTTTGTTGTTGAAAATACCTTATTTATGATAGTATTTAAAAGCAATGTCAGTATCATTATCTATTCAGATGAATGGAATGGATTCCATTATTTGAAAAAATTAAATCAAAATAAAGTATATTTGAAAGATTGTCAAAATTTAATATAATAAAATTCAAAGTTTTCTTTTTTTTTCTTAAATTTGATTGTTTCTTTAAATTAGTTTCTTAACAGTTGATTTTATATGAATGTTATGGATCAATTAATTTAGTTAATTAATTAATTGATTGTAGCTTGGTGGTATATTTCCAAGGCCTAAAACAAGTTGGCGTGAAAATCATGAAACATTCATTAATGCTGTATCATCATCTAAACAGATTAATTATCCACGTCGTACCGATATGTCTCATTCATCAGTACCAAAAGGTTAAGCTTAAATTATAAATAAAACATTTAACAGATATCGATTAGAAAACTTTTAACTTCATAACATTTATTTTTTGATTAATTGTATAATTCAAATTAGATATAAGAATTAATTCAATACATAATAGCAAGATGTTTTTCGTCTTTTTCTTATTCTTAATTTCGAATAAATTAAAATGAAATAACTGTAGCTATTTTAATTACATTAATAGGTTATTGTATCTTTTTTTGTCAAATTAAAATTTTAATTGCAAAAAATATAATGCAGAAAAAAAATAAAAATAATATTTTATTAATTGAAACACTGAATTAATCTACTTATATTTTAAACATTAAATAGTATCCTTGAGAATTTCTAGAATAATATAAAATAATTTAATGATTAACAGATGTTTTAACTTCCGCTACCACAAATACTTGATAATGTTATCAGTTATTCGATTGATATTTCAATTAATCTAATTTCTAATATTTAACTGATATTTCCGATAATTTGCATTCATTCCTCAAACAATATTTTATATTATTTATGAGATTAAGAAGTTCAATAGCTTTCCTATATGGTTTTGTTTTTTTCGAATAAATAAGTCTTTGAGTTTCAGTAAATATTACAAAAAAGATTAGCAAGAAATTTATTCCCCTAAAATTTACTTGCACGTTTTTCGGCTATGTAAAGAAAATTTTGAAATTCATTTTTCTTTTTAATTCCAATTTCCAAGAATTTCTAATTTGTTTAACAATTTAATAGCAAATTTGCGTAATAATTCGATACGCAGTATAATCAGAATTAAAACAATGCCTTTTAATTAAATATGAAATTAACTAAATATGAAATGAAAAATTAAATTAAAGATTTCAAATTATTAATCAAAGATTAATTAAATTGAAGATTATTAATTAAAGATTTTTAAATTAAAAATTAGAAAACTAGTCATTTTAATTAATTCTTTAAAAGTGATTAAATTAATTTCATTTCATTATTAACAACAAAAATAATTTCATTAATAACACTTAAATTTAAAAAAAGAAAAAATTTCGTCGTATTCTAATTCAAAATAAAATGGTAAGATTATTTAATTAGATGAAATTCATTTTTATTTTTAGATTTATTTAAACATCTTTTTTTGAGAGGCAAAAAAAAACGAATCAATTGAGTAT
Source organism: Loa loa (assembly GCF_000183805.2). Taxonomy (NCBI): domain Eukaryota; kingdom Metazoa; phylum Nematoda; class Chromadorea; order Rhabditida; family Onchocercidae; genus Loa; species Loa loa. The sequence continues at coordinate 50,680 of NW_018108356.1, read as the reverse complement.
TGCAGGTTATTTTCGTTAATTTATTAGCTTACTATGTTAATAATTTATACTATTTATGTATTTCACAAATGATACTAATAATTTAAATAAAAAAAAAAGACTATCATTACTTTGTAGATTTAAGATACGTTAGTTTAGCTTTTGTGCAAATCACATAATTTTTCTTCTTAATCTTTATTTTTTCTTTTTTGTTTGTTTTGTTGATTCCAATTAAGATAATTAGTATAAAAGTTTTGGGAAGAGGAAATACATCCGTTAAGTCATTTTAGATTATGTTAAATGTGAATATTGTGGACGTAGTTTTAATGAAGCAGCCGCTGAACGACATATTCCATTTTGTAAAACACAGCAAGAAAAGAAAGGACCGGTAAAGGTATGTAGTTGTCACCAAATTTCTCATTTTCATTAATGCTCAAATGTTAATTATCATGATAATTAATTGTAATGGTAAATTATGGTGTTAATTATAATAGTAAAATGGGTAAAATTTAGAAATATATTAAAATTAAATTAAAAATAATACTGAAATTATTATACTTTAAATGTAAAAATTCTTCGTCATAAATAATAATATAATTGAGAAATTAAATTTTTTTCGAATTAAATTAAAAATTTTTTAGCATTTTTGATATTAATATTAACAGATTTAGATACAAAAGATCCGATCACAACAAACTAATGCGACAGCGATACGATCCGAAGTTAATAATTATCATCGATTAAATAATACATCGTTAAATCGTGATAACAAGATGAGAACAACAAAAAATGACTGTCATCCATCAACACCAGAACGTCGTTTAAATATTTCTTCCAGACGATCTGTATCATCACAACGGTCAAATATTGATAAGAATAATGGAAATGATCGACAAAAAGCGAGATGTTCATCAAGAAAGTAAACTTTTTCTCATTATTTTTTTTATTTATTTTAAAATATTTCCAAAATTCATTAACAATTTCATTAAAAATTATCATTATTTATTCGATAAGATATAATTTCGATAAATTTAAATTAATTAAAATATATTTATATAATTTGAAAATAATAAATTCATTCCTTTGCATACATTGCATTTATTATCAATAATAGTAATACTACTTATATCATACATATACACTTATTGTCATCTTTCATATCCATTTCCAATTATAATTTCATTTTCCTAAAATAGCTTAAAGAATTAAAATGTAGGAATTAATTTTAAATGACTCATTATTTTAGAAGAAATAATTCTGTCACACGTCGAAGTTCATCCAATCAATCCATTGAACAAATAAGCAATACATTAGAACGAGAACGAATTAGCTCATCGTATGTAATTTCTGATTAATTCTTAATCGATAAAGAGATCAAAGATTTATTATTTATCAGGATTAGTATTAGTATAGTATCTTATAACTTGAAGGATTAGTATAATATCTTATAACTTGAAAAATTGATTTTTTTTTTTTTTTTTTTCAGAGATACATATCGAATTAATAGCCGAGAAAAGACATCAACACTAATATCTCGACAATCATCTCGTACCAGAAAAGGCAAATAATTCAAAAGAAGGGAATTTGAATAGAAATCGATTTTTTCAAATGCTTTGAGTAAACAAATAATTAAATATTGCATAAATATTTGTGAATACATCCATTTTTCAATTTATCAAGTCTATTAATTAATCAAATCTATTAATTAAAATATTAATTGAGCAAAAATCAGTTAAATTCAATCTATTGATTAATTATATCCATTAATTAAAATATCAGTTAAGTAAAATCTATTAAATTCAATTTGTTAATAACAAATAGTTACTATGAAATTTTGCACGATTGTAATGATTCAATGCAGATAATAAAACGTATCTTTTAATTAATTAAATTCACTAATTAAAATATTAGTTAAGCAAAATCAATTAAATTCAATCTATTCCTCTAAAAAGTTCTTCTAACAAATAATTGTTGTTTTAATTTGATCTATTATATCTGATTGTTCATTTTAATTAACATAAAGAAAAATAATGGGATGGAATCTCTTCCATATAAATATTTTTCTGCAATCTATCATTTGTTATCATTTCTAATGATCCAATAAATCTTATCGGTTGAAATATTTCTGAAATCAGCCGATCGAGTAGTATTTTCATTTTTCAAATTTGTGGAAAATAAATGCGACAAATTAGAAGTAAAAAATTTAAATAATAGAACAATGAATAAGGTAGAAAGAATTCTATAATCTATCATTATGAATTCGTTAAGTTCACAATGAGATGATTCATTTTACGTGAATGATAAATAATTCTACGTCAATGATTTACGTGAAACATTTCCATTTCATCAAACTGTTGTTAGTTAATGATAAGTTATGGTAAAGAAACTATAAATGATTTTGAAAGTATGAATCATTCAGATTTTCGTAAAGTCCAGTGAAATTTCATAGGCCGTCAACCTATATATGAAATAATGGTATGTGTCGTATAATTTATAAATTTCAGAAAAAGTCTTGAGCTATTATTTGACTAGCCTGGAGTAAATAAAGTAAATCAACTAGGCTTACTGCTTCTTTTCCTTCCATTAAATTAGTATATGTAAAATGTAAACGTTGAAAATTACATAAGAAATGATTACATTTCATTTCAATATAATTTATTAACGATTATTACTATAATTAGAGTTTGGAAAGAACGTTACGTGTATGACGCCATGCATACAGTACAAGGATAAATTACAAAGTTTAATGTTAAGTATAATTGTAGGTTCCGTACTTCCACACAGTAACGAATGATTCAAAGTGTATTTTTGAAATACTAAAGGGATGTTGCAAGATTCTACGTGAATACTGAATAGTAGTTGAATTATACGTACGTTATTTGATACATAATTGTAATTTCATTCATTTACAACATACATTCAAATGATAAATGAGGAAAATTAGAAGACAAAGATGAAGCGAAAGTAGTACGAGAAGGATGATAGTAAAGATGATTTTATCAGAATGATAGTTTTATCAGGATGACAGAAGGATGATAGTTTTATCAACCTCTCAAAATCATCAAAAAATATTAAATGATTTCTGCAGTAAAACTTTATGAATTTTTTATTTTGATTTTAACGCGCACGAAAAAGGTCATGTCATTGGACGCCTTTGTCATTTCAGGTGAACAAAAAATTAAATTAATTAGATACACTTTGATAAATTAATTAGATACACTTTGATGTAAGAAGTATTTTTCAACTCATGTAAAAAATGTAAACGTACCTGATGTTTGAATTATAGAGATACGTGATATTAAATTATCCACGAATGGCTTTGTACATCATTACGTGAACATCATATAATGTTACATAAAGTTATGTGTATAGTGTATAGTGTTAGCCTTATGTGTATAGTGTTATTTCAGATTTATGATAATTTTCATCGTTTACCCAAAACTTAGTTCTTTCCAAGTATTTTTTTTCCTACAAAAAGAAATGGCAAACATTTTTAAAGAATTTCGAAAAGATTTTTTTTTCTACGTTTCTAAAATTTCTTTTGTTTATATAAAATTTCGCATTTTAGAATGGAAAATACATAACAACAGAAGGTGTAAATTCAAAATGTGAGCGTTTGTTAAGATTGTAAAGATTGAATTATGATCAATCAAAACATGATAAATTGCAGATGTCGAAATGTGGCAAAACTATATAAATATATACAACATTCAGATTGTTAAACAGCTCAAAGGTATTTTATTTTGTCGGCTTCTTTTGTCTTTTCCGACATTTTTTTCAGCTTTTCTAATCTTTAAAAAAAATTTTCAGCTTTAAACAACTGTTGTGTTCTGTTAGCCATTTTTTAAGAGGATTTGTTTTTCGTTTTATTCTTCATTTTTTCCATTTTTGTTTTCTTTTTCTTGTTGTTAACATTGCATCATCTACCGATATCATATGAGAGAAGATAATAAAGCAAATTATACATCCTAGAATGATTTGTTGTTTTAGAAAAAAAATTATTTCTATTTCCTTTTTTCATTTCTTCGTATCTATTCATTTTTTTCCTCCCTCTTTCTTTCTTTCCTCCCCTCCTCTCTTTCTCTTTCATTGGATAAAAGAGATGTAAAGTTTTATTTTCACCTAATCAGTTTGTCTAGAGAGAAAGACTAGATATAATTTCCTGAGTTTAATTTATCTTAGTAAAATATGAATAAGACACAGTACTATCCACATAACTGCTGTTTCAACTTTACTGCTGTGATCATTATAATCATTATCATCCAGGTATGCTGTCATTTTCTGGGATCGTCGATTGTTCGTTTTATTCCTGATGATTATGTCAGGGTTCACCTATTTGGTACCGTTAATGTACCTTTTGTGGTATGCATCACAGCTTGAGACATGGTAATGTTTTTTTTCTTCCGATATTGCTATTTTCAGTTTAATTTCTAAGAATGGTACATTTTAAAATTTTATCAAATAGTGCTAAAATTTAGTGCACTTTTTGTCAATTTACATACTTGCTGTTATGCATAATGTAAATATTTGTGTTTAACGTTGTACTCCAACTAAATATCAGATTTAATACTTCTCTACATATAAATATCAAAAGTGAACGTAATGCTTTATTTATTTCTCAGACAATTCACAAAATTGAACTAAATTAAATGCACCGTGAAATTCAGATATCAATTTTCAGGTCACCGACTCGACCAAACATAATACTTATCATGACTGATGATCAGGATATTGAGTTAGGCTCCATGCAGGTCTTTTTATGCTTTATTTGATTATTTGTGCTTATCATAAGTATGTTATGTCCAACATATCAATTTCGTGATGAATTCACCCACAATCAACTAATTGGCAGTTGAATTTATGGCGCTAATAGTTCTGGATTTCATTAGAAAAGTCTTTTGGGAAGTTTCTGTTGGACTGATTACTTTTTTAGATAAGATTTGCCAAAACATTTATTTCTTGAATAGGTCAAGTGTATATTCTTGGTTTCCAGTTTATGCCAAAAACTATACATCTACTAAAAGAACGTGGAATAACATTCAATTCAGCTTTCGTTTCAACACCTATATGTTGCCCAAGTCGAAGTTCGATATTAACTGGAATGTATGCGCATAATCATCACGTACTTACTAATAATCACAACTGTTCAGGGCATGACTGGAGGTATTCTTCTAAATTGTAGTTTAGAAAATTTCGAAGTGTTCGTTAGAAAATTAGAAAACGATAGCTAATCAGATGAATTGCATTAATGACTATCATCATAAAGTTAGCGGCACTCATTATTCTCTCCAACATCTGATTAACCATCATTAGAAGGTGCTGTTATACTGAATGATCAAATAATTCAGGACTAAATCATCATTTCTTAAAAAATTACACATGAAAGGATTTTTTGGTTGTTAGATTTTTTTAACTCATGTGGAAATTGGAAAACTGCAATCCATAGATGGAACAGTTACCAGGAGGTCAGCAAATGAAGGCCAAATTTACTGTGAATTAGGGAAACAAGCTTTTTCGGTAAATTTTAGCATAAATTATGTGACATGGAATGCTTTTTAGGAATAATTACGAGAAAAAAACATTCGCTGTGTATTTAAAAAATGAAGCAAGCTATACAACAGCATATTTTGGCAAATATTTAAATGAGTATACCGGTTCATATATTCCGCCTGGCTGGGACCACTGGATGGGATTACTCCGGAATAGCCGGTTCTATAACTACACTATAAATGTGAATGGTGATAAGATCAAACATGGCTGGGATTATGAAAAGGTTTACTTATGAAGGATTTTGCTTTTCTGTGTAATTGTTAACCTTGTTTTGTGCTCTTCAATGGATACATTTAACGGGACACTTCAATTGCTGTCATCATAAGCTTTTTTCAAAAGTCCTATTCAATATAGAATCTTTCCGTTACCGAACATTAACTCCTAACTTCTTTTTTGTCGCCATCATTAATTAGGGAGCTTGAATTAGTGTACTGTTTCAGGATTATTTTACCGACTTAATTGCTAACGATACGATAGCGTTTATCAGGGAGTTGCATAGTAGAGATCTTTTCAAGCCATATATGATTGTGATGTCATTTCCAGCACCACATGGTCCGGAAGATCCAGCTCCACAGTATTCTACTTGGTTTCAAGATGTTGAAACACATAGGTACTTTGATTCAGAAATTCAGGGATACTGTGTGCAACAATGGAACGATTTCTTTGTCAAAGTCGTTATGTTTGGTTAATAGCTGAGTTTAAGAACAGAAGCTTGGAATTATGCTCCAAATCCTGATAAACAGTGGCTTTTGCAACATACTGGACGTATGGAACCAGTCCATGTTATATTTACCGATGTTTTACATAGACGACGGTTGCAAACATTGCAAAGTGTGGATAGTAGTATTCAAAGAGTTAGTTTTATAAATTATTCTAATCCCTTATTCATTAAAGGTATGTTGATGTTTCATTTTAAAATTCCGGTATGTTAACATAGTTTGTGTATTAAGAGTGTGAAAAATTCGTTTCCATTTATTTTCCACAGGAAAACAATAAGATCAGAAAAACTATCGCTTAACAGAATTTCAAACTTTTATATCAGAAGTATCAAGATTGTCTGTTCACGAACTGTATAATCTCTCTGGATGATGATACATTAGTGACTTGGAGCATGATTTAATTCGTATGAATTATGACATTTGCGGTTAGATCATCAAGACCAGTCGATTACTTTTCAACTTTTGTTCTGTGAAATATAATAAAAGTGACTTGTAGCTGATAAATGAATTACGCGATCTGGGTGATCTATCAAATACAGTTTTCATCTATACAAGTGATCATGGATATCATTTGGGACAGTTTGGCTTGGTGAAGGGTAAAAATATGCCCTATGAATTTGATATCCGCGTGCCATATTTTATTCGTGGACCAGGATTTCCGAAGAATATATCGTAAGTTACATTTAAATTTGCTTTATCCAGTTACTTTTTTTGGTTTTGACACTGACAGTGATTATTGTCGGGACGATATATTTTATGGGACTAACACCAAATATTCCATATCGTTACATAGTGATGTACTCTGAAAATTGCTGTTGTTTTTTGTCGCATATTCATAAGATAGATAAGTTAATAATGAAACAACCGCTATAAAAGTAGAACCCATTCAAGTTTGTAAGTTACTCCTGATAGGAAGTTCTAAATTCATTAGCATGCGCAAAGCTTAAACGTATTTAGGATCCGTGAACCTGTAATGAACGTTGATATAGCTCCGACCATCTTGGACATAGCTGGAATAACAATACCACGTCATATGGATGGACGTTCATTAGTACGACTTATTCGGCAGTACGGTAATCACTTCTTCTTTAACTACACTTTGATTTGATTAATATTTTCAGCTTTCGCTAATTATGATGAGTGAATGTTGGAATAACTCCAACCATCTACGATATAGCTGAAATTGCTTATTTTTTGGCTTCCAGTAATAGATAGCGTAGGAATTGTCGTTTTGGTCGGGTTCGAAGTAACAAATCTAACTTTCAAGTCCTGTGGCTGTCGTTACAGTTCTTTCTAAAAGTTGTATTTCTTGCTTTCCTCGTTATCTTTCTTCAATTACCTTCTTTCGATCATTTTTCCTCCTTTTTTTTTCTTAAAGATAAACAAAAGAAGAAAACGAAAAAGGAAGCAGAAAAAACAAAGGAGTTCAAATGGCGAGATACGGTACTGATCGAAAGGGGGTGATCTTTTCTCATTTTCTTATGTCTTATCTCTGCTGAATATCATTAGTTTTAAATGAGCTTATAGTTTTTTCCCATTTTCTTAATCTATGTAAGATCATATAATCTGTAATTAAGTAGTTTTCTCAGTTCTGAAATAAGGAAGAGGAAGAGCAGTACTTTTCCATCTTTAACCATCTCGTATAGAAAAATGGCGCGATTAACTCGAATACGTGATCGGTTTATGAAACAGCGTGGTCGATTGAGTAAAGACATCCGTGTACAAAGAGCGTGTACTCGATCGGAATTCAGGGAACCTTGCAAGAAAGGGCAGGTACTATTAATCTTAGAAGGAAAGTCTGTTCGAAGTTGTCTTTTATGTAATTTCCTGTAAAACGTAATCTCTTTTAAACTCACCGAAATTGGGAAAGGAAATAAACTGTAAGGTTCATTTTACTATTAGCTTTGGTTAGTTGGTTTGAGCTTCATCACTTATGCCCCGTTGCGAACATGTTAGAACAGTTACTGCGGGATCAAATAATTGTTATTTCAGCAATGGGAATGCATTCATGATGCTTCTGGTAAATGGAAAATTTTCAAATGTCAGGAAAATGTAGATATTATCAAGGAGTGTGATTGTTCCTCGGAAGCTATATTAAAACGACGCTATCGACGATCCAGGAGAAAACACGGTTAGCTCAACATATAGCTTAGATTTCTTAGGTGCGTTTGATTTACTGTTGATTCCCTTTTCATGTTTTTATTGGTCACGCTACACATAATCACAACATTATCTAGAAATATTTTCTTGAGAGTATAATTTTTTATCAGTTTCTGTTCTCAGAAACTTTTCAAACAAAGTATTCCTTTAAGGAAGGATGAGTGTCCGACGGACAGCAACTATAACTCAGCTGGATAATGAAGGTGAAACGGTTTTTCTAGACGAAACTTTGCGAAAGCTTTGGGAACAAGAATTCTTTCAATATATACAAGAGGTACTTTCTTAGTCCAGATAGGGAAGTAAGTCCCACGAGAAATATTGCCTCTCTTATTATGGCTGTCCAGTTCAGTTTATCTATCCTAAATATCGAACAAATTAAATTATAAATTTTTTAGCGTTTCAATGATATGCGTTTTTGTAGGTTTAATGTTGTGTGATAAGTTTGTGGACAATAACTTTGTTTATTTTGAAACATTTAAATGTAAAACACCAATAATTTGTTTTGATTATCAGTGCATTAGCAAGGTACCATCTGTTTTACCATATTTTTTTATTCATTTTAATACAGAAAGAAGTGATGGAAAGTGGTGAATGGCACCAAGGTGTTTGGGAAGACCGGAATGATGCTGATGTACGCATGAAGCGATCGGTAAAAATGGAAAAAGCAAGGATTGGCTGTAGGAGTTACAAAATTCCAAATGCATAATATGCTATGGTTTAAAGACCAGACATCAGAAAGAAACAGTTGTTGAATTCCAAGCTATTTTTAGAATAACCTTTATATTTGTTTGCAGCTCTATGTGTGCGATACAATACGAGTGTCATTTGCAAACCGAAGGTATTTCGGAATTCGAAATTATGGTCTATCCACAAGGCAAAAGTTGATGGTCGAATCGAAAACCTTAAAAGAAAATTACTGCTTTACAAGGTTTGCTCCTGTTTACTTTTATTAGTTCATTAATTCAAAACCACTTTTTTGGTGCTTATCTCTACCTTCACATGTCTAGAACTTGAAGCATATATCAGTAGAGGATGCGACTGAGCATATTCGGTGATATCATTCCTCTGAAATCCGATTATCTATTACGTTTATTGCGTTACATTCTGCCATCAACCTTTCAAAAGATTGATATGAAAAAATAAGTAACAAGTTCGGAATGGAAATTCTGTTTAAATGGAGGATCATAAATCGAAATCTCTGCTATGATTAACATCGAGATGCCGAGTATTCTATTGTGATTCAGACTGCATATTTCTTGTTTATTTCACTTCGTAAATTTGAAAATTTTGATTTTAAGAGTATGCGGAGAACTCTGAAACAAAGACGACCATCGATATCAAATGAATTTTCCTCACCAAGTAATTTAAGTGGATGTATCTGCAGAGGGATTTATGCTCGTCTGCCAAGGTAGACCTTCAGGAACTTAATTGTTTTTAGTTGTTTTGATTTAATTTTCGAATAGAACTTACAGATCATTGATGCAGTAAAAAGTACTTGAAAGAAAGTTATGTAAATATAGAATATTTGAAGGAACGAAAGCAGCCGCGGTGATATGTTGTGGTGGCGAAAAAGTGGAAAAAATATTCACAACAGTCTGCATGCAGGGATTAATTCAAAGTATCGAATATTTTCGTAATACTCTTCAAAATGAATGAAGCTGTAACCAAAGAGATTAATTATTACACTCCGTCGTGAAACTAAAAATAATTCTAACAACAGGGAAGGGCCCATTAGATGGGCAAGTAGAGTTTGTTGAATCGTGAAATATCGTTACATTATTTTATGCTTAAATACGTTATGGGATATATTTCAGGACATTGGAAGGATTTTTTCTTATCTACAGCGATGAATAGGTGGGATACTCGGTAGAATGTGAATAATTGCAGAAGCTTGAAGAATGTGAATAATTACAGAAGCTCGAGTCATGGTCAACTGCATGCAAATTGTGCAGTACCACAGATGAACTGTTTCGTCCATGGTGCAGATCACTGGAGGACACCACCATTTTGGCCGGAACGTTACGGCCAGTTTTGCTTCTGTCAGAATTCCAACAACAACACATACTGGTGCATGCGAACAGTTAACAGTACACACAACTTCCTATACTGCGAGTTTATCACCGAATTTATAAGCTACTATGATCTTAGCGCTGATCCATATCAGGTTAGTAATTTTCGGCAGTTTTTGAGAAGGAAATTGATTTGAACAATGGTTTGAATTAAAACTTTGGAAAAAAGTAATTTGATCGGGATGTTTGTTTCTTTATCACTCAAAAGTAATTATTTAATCCCCGAACAGTATTTTATTGCCAAATTTGCTGCACAAATTAAAAGAAATAGTTTGAGAATTTAGGCTGCTTTCCGAAAGTAGGCCTGAATATTTACTTTGTTCGTGTGGTAGATGTTGGGAAGTAATGATTCCGTGAAGTTATAGCTGCTGCAGCTTGTTATCAATTGAAGCTTTTTATCACTATCATTTCAGTTGCACAATATTATATGGAGCATACCGTTAGGAGTGCTGGAACAGCTAAGTCGACAGCTTGAGCTTCTGCGAACATGTCAAGGTCATGCACAGTGCGAACACTATTCCTCTTCAGTTTGGCATCTTCCATTTATAGAAAGTGATAATAACAGCATTAATTAGTATTTGTGCTAGGAAATTTTTGGAAAAAGGAATTAACGGCTGCCAAGCTTTAGCTTATCGAGAGATTTCACTTAAAAAAGGATATTGATCAGTAAGAAAAAACCTAGAAATTACATGTTCGACTTTTTAGCTTCATAATGAATGTAAACTACCATTGGTTTAAATCCTTTTAATGTTTGTACGTGTGTGTTTTTTTGATGAGGCAAAGATTGAATAAACGATCTGATAAATCAACTCCATTAACAGATTGCATTTTTATATTTCTGCAATTTTGATGTTTTCCATATCAGTCCTAGAAATTTAAGCCAACTTGTTGTGCTCCTTCAAAGGATGTCGAACAGAATCCCTTTGTCCTAGAATCTATAAAAATTCTAGAAAAATCTAGAAAAAAATCTAGAAATCCGAGAAAAAAACGAGACGAAAAAAAAGAAAAAAGAAGAGAAAAAAAAACTTATCCTAGAAAAATTATTATTCTCGTTAATCATTATGACTTGACTCTTACCATTTAAAAGCACTTCTCCGATTTACATCGCCCAACTTATGCCATCTCATTTTATATTTAATGACTTTGCGTTCGATTCTTAATTAATATGCACTGGTGCTAATTACTCCTTTTTAACAAATACACTGTTATCCGAATCATATTTCCGATTTGAACGAAACTGTAAACTGGAAGGCACTGGACGTCAAATAGAATAAGTTCATTGTGGAGTTTCTGGGAGACAATCTCGTCGTGTGTACATGCATACATTGAGTTTCTCACGTTGACAATGATAATCCATTCCATCATTTATTCATCTTTCTTTCATTGATAATATAACAAACTGAGAAGAAAGTAACTACAAAATATCACATAATTACAAGTAATATAAATAATAAGACGAATGAAGAATTTTAAAGATACTAATCGGCGGGACGTTAATCTAAAACAACAATTATGCATGCACCATGGAAAAGTGGAAGACGGCTTTTTTCATTCCAGCTATAAACAACCAATAAAACGTGTCCTAAATTTTTCTATTTCCGACTGCACCTCCGAAGGGCTTAAAAAACTCACCTTACCGCTGAACATTTTAAACCTTTCGGAAATATAAGATCTGTATCAACATGATCTAAACTCTTTGTATCTTTCAAATGAGAACCTTTTGGTTTTCAGTAGGATAGACCATATCCAAGAAAAAAAAAAAGTAAACGAAACTAGCGCAACTCTTTGGAAGAGAATATGTGGCACATAAAAATATTATAGCGCAACCAGGAAAATTGTGTCAGAACAAAAAAAGAATGAAATATAACCGTCACAGAGCACACTAATAAAGCATATGCATACTGGTAGTGAAGATACTGAATCGTCACATATAATTTAGATTTAAATTTAAAAATAAATAAAAAGATAAAACAAGAATACATTGAAAAGTGTGCATAAAACACAGCATGATGCTTCAAAAGGCATTTTTAATATATAGAGCAAAATGTTTAAAGGGGAATTCACAATTTCAATAAGAAAATCATTAGGAAAGGAAATTAAATAGATTTCGTTCTAATACAATTTACAGTTACATTTCTTCAAAAAAGGAAAATATCTCCATTCGATTTTAGAAGTGTGGAAATTTCGATTTGCTTCTTAATTACTGGAGAAAAAGTAAAAATATTCGCTGCTTAAGTAGGACATAATGCAACCATAGTGATACACTTCGCATCTTTCAGCATATGTCGGACACAGTCGTCTTTAACTTCTTTCCATCATAAACTGTTTTGAACTGTTCAGGCACCGCAAATTCTACCTGAAACTTGCTAGAGCAATAATAATAACTTGATAATTAACGA
>NW_018108356.1:35335-37186 GCF_000183805.2 Loa loa | reverse complement strand
GATTGTGCAGAAATTAATCATAGTCATAATCACAATCATGATCATAATCACAGTCATAATCATAGTCGTAATCATAACCGCAATAATAATTAATAATAATTAATAATAATAATAACAATAATAATAATAATAATGATAATAATAATAATAATAATAATAATAAGTAATAACAATAATAACAATAATAATAATAATAATAGTAATAATAATAATAATAATAATAATAATAATAATAATAATAATAATAATAATAATAATAATAATAATAATAATAATAATAATAATAATAATAATAAATGATCTGTAGCTTAAAAACTTTTAGTTTGGAGGATTCTCTAGTAGTGTTTCGTCATTACTCTTCACTATCGCTTCTCTTGTGGCCACTTTTTATTGCTCTCTACTATCGCCTCCCCTTGTAATGAGTCTTTACTAAGAGCTAACGTAACAAAATATAAAATGAAATTTATGGTTGAAATTATGTCAGTTTCATCAAACGGTAGTATTACTCACGATTCAAATATAACAAGGGATAAAGAATCATAAAGAGGAAATCTCACTAAGGTCACACTCTCTTTCTCTCTACTTCCTCTTGCCTGGAACACCAAAGAAACACAAAATAAACTATGTCTATTATTTGTTAAACGAAGACTGATGGGTAAAGAATTTTAAAAAGACAGCTGTAAAAAAGGATTGACAAATACGTTATATGCTCTTTATCTTAAACATATTTTAGCATAACATTTTATCTCAATTATCTTAAAAATTATTTCACCTTATCAATTTTTGTCTTCATGCACTTACACACTTTTGATTTCTTTCCTTACAAAAAAACAACGAAAAAAACTTGAAACTCACAAAATCACCATCTTCAGCACCTGGTACAAGCACATTCATCTCAGATGATTTACTTGTTATTATTTCCGCATTTATTGCACTCTTACTAAGATACACCTGACAACCATCAGTTTTCTGGATGGATAATGTTGGCATCGAACCAAGGGTCTGCAAATACATTAAGAAAAATTATGCAACATTGATAATTCTGTCCTTAATTCTTAATTCTTAACCAATCTAATAAGATGTTAAAATTACGAAACATGCTTCTTTTTGGATCGTTCGAAATTATTTAGCATAGTACCATGCCATGTGAAGTTCCAGTAAAGCAGAGAGCACTATGAAATTCAAAATGCTCACCTGTATTTGCACGCTCTGACAATTAATCACTTCAAACTGAGATAAAAGACTATCGAATACAACAGATGTCTTCTTGCAGCTATCCAATGTTATTGAATTTACCTTTCCCTTGATCTAAAAATTCGATTTACAATGGATTTTGCTGAGAAAACAATTCATATCATCGATTCATGATTATAATTTACAATTTAACCTTCCGGTTATATCCATAACGGATTAGAAATTGATTAGAAATTAAAAACAAAAAAACAGCATATAATAGGTACACGTTAATTTAATATTATCCTAGCATATATGAGAAAAAAGAAGAAGGAAAAAGGATGTTCTTTGAGTACTTGTTACAACTATATTTCGCACCTCAATAAAATATCGATAAAACTTGAATAATGTGAAAAACCCAGACTAGTATATCTTACTAGAAAAATCAAACCAACTTGAATAACACTATTCTCGCATTTGAATACATACACTGTCTGCTTCATATCACTGACTTCGACCATCACACTGTTGTTATTTTTATAGTACTCCTCAAACATAATCCAAGTTTAGGGAACAGCTTACTTTTCTGAGGCTTCAATTTGCTTATTGGATTTTTAATCTTATTCCTCGCATATATATATATATATATATATATATATATATATATATATATAATAA
>NW_018108356.1:20959-35315 GCF_000183805.2 Loa loa | reverse complement strand
ACTATATATATATATATATATATATATATATATATATATATATATATATATATATATATATATATATATATATATATATATAAGAAAAAGTAAAATTTACAACGTTCCACTGCTTGCCATTATCCAACCACGTTTTCGGCGGTTTATCTGCTTGCTTTTTTACCGGTGAGGTACCGTCAGCTGCCGTCAGCGCTGTCTCTCTGTTTTGTGTTCCAGCTTCAACTTCTTTATGCTATAAGGATACAAAAATTTATTGAGACATGGTAAAAAATGAAATAAAACACCAAATACTCTAAGGGAAGCGTTTTTACTTACATGAGGATAACATAAGATTACATTCTAACATGATTACGATAAGGGTAGACGAACTTGGAAATTAAATGACATTAGAACATGGTAAGACTAAAAAGCTCCAAACTCATAATGAAACACATAAGAAGCTGACAAAAGTTTGGCAATTAACTGACAAAGTGATACTCAATTAACACTTTACCAAATAATCCATTGTTTTTTAGAACTGATCATCCTAAAATGCTAAAAATTAGTCAGCTGATCGACCTAAAAATCAACCTGTCTAAGCTATAAGTTCGCTTGTTTAAATAATAGTCCTGCTAATGTAGATGAAAAAAGAATGTCTTGCCTGTTGCCAGGGTATAGAATGAAATTTTTTGAAATCACGGAAAGTAATCCAGAGTAGATTAGCGACTCATCTATATCCCATATTTGAGATTGTGTGAAGTTGCCTCGTAATGAATATAAAAAAAGAAAACTTTCGAAAAATAACCATACCTGTGACCGAAGTGCCGGGTTCTTATGTGTTTGCATATTAGGTGTTACTTTTTTCAAACGTTTTGTAATTTCTTCTCCGGCATTAATTTCCGCAAATAAAGCTGCCCGATCACTTTTATCGGTTGAAACATTTGTTTCAGATGATACTGCAGCAAAAAGATCTATAAAGAAAAAGATTTACACATGGAAAAATGAGATTGAAATATCTCGTTATCCATGGAAACAGCTGGAATGAATAATGAACACAGGTGAAAAAATGTCCGAATTTATGAAGTTCTGTAATTATCAAGTGGGAAAAAACAAACAAAACACCAAGTTACAGTATCGCACTAACAATAATGGCTTACAACACCCAAAACTGAAGTTTAAATTAAACCACAAGTTAACTAGGTAGCAAACAAAAATCAGACCAGATATTCAGTGCAGTATGTCTCTTTCATAATATCACAGATGCATGTCGGATATAACAAAGATTTCAACTTCCCAAATGGATTGTTCATATGATGCTAGATCTTTAAATCATTTACTTCAACAGGAAACTAACCGTCCTTAAAATATAAGCATAAAAAAAAGCACAACAAACTGACCAGGTGGAAGAACAGGAGGTGGCGGAGGTGGTGGACCTCCAGATGAAGTGTTGTTGGAACTGATTGGTTTTACTGCTGCTGCTGCTGCTGGTGGCTTTGTACCCTTAAAAAAAAGGAATTTAAATTCCCGCATTTTAAATATTCCTGGAGTAGTGACAAATGCTGTAATTGATCAAACACAATCGTCATGAAACTACCCTTATTGATTACGGCTGCTAAATAATTTTCTGCTCAGTATTGTCTAGTTTTCTGATTTTTGTTTCTTTATTTGCCCTGTTTTTCGATTATTGTTTGTTCTAATTGTGTTAATTACTGCCCATAAATCAAAATTTTCACCGGATTTCCCTCCATTGAATAAAATGCAATTTCTTCATACAGCCTTTATAATACAAAGAAATGCAAATCGAAGATCTAAGGATCAAATATAAGTTCATTTCTAATACCATCTCTAAACAGTCATCTTACACCGTTAATTCTGATGTAAGCAAATCGATATGGTGAATATGCGACAAATAAAAAGAATGAGTAAATTATAAGAAAAAAAGAGGGAGATAACTATTTTAAAGCAAACTGAAATCCCTTCGAAACTAATAAAATCTCACTGGGCAACTGTTCCAAACAAGACCCGTAGTATGTACTTGTCGTACATATTTCTGCAAAGCGTTCAAAACATCTGACCATGATTTCGCCCATTCGATATGGATCTGCAAAGAATATAAAATGATTTCAAAAAACCTCACTGATTTTTTGATGTATCTAAATAGACATAAAATTTCCCAATCAATGCAATTGAAAAAATAAATAAATAGAAAGAAAAATAAACCAAAGTATCGAAAAAAATTAAAGTAACCATGGAAATAAGAAAAATTAAAAACGACTTTTAACATTTCAACTGAAGGAATGAAAAATAAACCAAAGTATCGAAAGTCAGCTTTTCAAATAGAACAAGAAATACACTACAATACACCTTATGATCAATATCATTGATAACATACTTTATCATCCTTGTGTTCCTTCAAGACACGATTCACAAAGAACATCGATGCTTCAAACATTTCCTTGATAAATGGTGCTGGAGCTGGTTTCTGTAATTTGTAAAATTACTGAAACGAAGAATAACCAAAACATAAAAGAAATGCAATGGATTTCTTACCTCCATATCTATGCTTATATATCTAGTTCTCCTTAAACAGAAATATTGTTTCCCTTAACTAATATGGTATGCGAGAAGTCTATTTCAAGACATGGCACAAAACTAGGCAAATTGGAAATTTAAAAAGTTTTAAGGGTCTTACCACAGTGAGCCATCCAAGGGCTTGAACTCCCTCACTTGCCGCTGAAATATGATTGAAAAACGGTGTATTTCTTTTGGATTCTTTGAATACTGATAAATCTTCCATTAACTTAACCAAAGGATTAAGTTTTGCTTGAAGATCCTTAACCGATGGTTCTTTTTGACCAGCAGCTAACCAAATAAAATTCCGCTGTTCCGTGAAAAGTGCAGACAAATTATTGCCCTAAAAATGAACATGTTATCTAACGAAGCATTTCCAAAAATGAAAGATTTTCGTCCCTCCACCTGATCTCCTCCTTCAGTCTGAAAAAAAGCGCAATATAACCATATGTAAATCAAAAATTTCATCAATATCACCATCGTCGAAATCGTGGATTACAATTTAAAAGTCACAACTTCAAAACTTTGCTCACCGTAACATATGTTTGGTCCCATAAATTGCTAGAAAGATATGCAAAAGTAAAGGAAAAAAAATGATTTGACATACCACTGTTTGCAGATCACCACCAATATCAGCACTTAGTTTCAGCAATCTTTGAAGAGATTCATTAACAGCATCATCATACTGTACAACAGATGGTGGAGTTTCAGTTGAGGCTAAAATTTCAATAAAATACTAATGAAAAGATGTGAACAACAGATGCGAACTTTTACCAATTAAAATGGCAGTTAAAAAAGATCCGATTACACATGATATGATGTTCCGATTTATGACCAGTAATTTCCTTTAAATTTTCCCATAAAAAGAATTAGATTTTTTGGGAAATAAGCTATTAATTACTCCAATAACTGCTCAACTCCTCAAACATCCCGAATCAATGTCGAAATGTTGGGAGGAAAAGCACTGCTTAATATGCATTCTTCTTAAAAGAAACTCATATCAGATTTCGAAGCTAAGGATTTATTGCTTTTGCTGGTCATTTATTGTTTATTGCTTTTGCTCGTCACTTTTTTTTTTGAAAACTTTGAAGAACTTTATTCTTTTGGTCAAGTAATACAATTATGTTATGATTAGCAGACTAGAAGGGAATAAATATGCGCAAAAATAGTAATATGCATCCTAAAATCAGTGAAAAAATTACTACTTTTATGCATTTTTATGGTTCCCAAAAACCTTTTGTTTTTCTTTGAAACTTTGAATAAATATATTTTTTCAGTGACTGTTTACTTTGTCACACCAATCGTTTTAGGTTACAAAAGAAAAAGACAAAATCATTTAAATGTCTAAAACATTCCTTTCCATGCACTTGCTATTGTGAATATACGTAAAATACATAACGACGACAAAATGGACAGAAGAAAAATTTCATACATCAAAGAACATAAAATAGAATATAATGATATGTGAAATGGAACTTTCGATATCTCAAACTACACCACATCATTGTTCACATATTCATATCTTATATACTGTTCACTGATCAAACTAGAGAATCTTGAGAAAAAGAAAAGTTAAATCATTATAAATCTTTAGAAGAAATCTGCACGGAAAGAGAAAAAAATTTTTGAATGGAAAAAATACAGCAAATCTTATCTCACTGAAAGAAATAATTATGACAAGGATTATCTCTTTGCGACATTTTTTTTTTCGCAAATTCCTCTGATAAGATATGATGATCACAAAGAATATTACTTACTTTTACTTTCTTCGGTTTCATTCCTCATAAAACTGATATTATCTCTGTCACATTGAAATGCAACTTTTTTTGGTGTTTTAATTCCCGAATCGTTGCCATTTCCATCTTTCATTAAGATCCCTAGTGGACTAGCAGCATTTCGAGTTTTCTCATTACCACTAATGAATGTTGCACTATCCACAGGAAATGGTTGGTTTAGGCGTCGTGGTATGACAAACGTGGCAAGAGAATCGTAATCCTTTTCCAACACAGCAATATCCTGAGAAAGGATATGTTGTTCTCGCTGTATGGTTATTTCTTTTCGCATTTCGGGGCTTTTATCAGTGCCTGCTGTAATTACTGGTTTATCAACAATAAATGTAAGTGCTGTCGGTTTTGCTTGTGTATTTTCTTTACCTATTTCACTAACCGAACATGCCTTCTGTTCCACCAAGTTTCCAGTGCCACTTTCCGGTCTAGTCTTTTGTGAAGTATTAATTATGTGGCGGTTGATAATCCCGGATGTCCGTATGTCTTCCCTCAATGTGGCGTGAGGTGTTCCTTCCTGAGCCTTATGCGTCTCAATGGATAATTTTATCGGCTCCCCTAAATGCGGATTATCCTGTTTAACTTGTGTATCCATAGATATAGAGGTAGCCACTGGTGGCGAGTCTGTGCAAACAGTGTTGTTGGTTCGGAATATACTACGGACATGTTCTACATTGAATGGTTTTGCTGATGGTACCGGTGGTGGTCTTTTGGTACCAAACACGTTATGAAGTTGTTCAACGTTGTGCTCGAAAAAACTTTCTATTTGTCGCAATGAGGGAGACTGTTTCGGTAGTTCTTTATTAAGAGGAGTTGGTGAGGAAAACGTGCCTGTAGTAGGTTCCGCTACTGTTCGGTTACTCAAAATGTCAGCTCTTCTTCGGAATTTTGGATCTTGCTCTAGTTCTGCACGAACTCCCTTGGCGACATTAAACATTGCTATATTCTCCGGCAAATCGTTGCCATTGATTTTCAACAAATTTGGATCTGATGTACGCCTTTGCAATGGCCCCATTTTTGGTGATGTTACATGATGTAATGTTGCATAGTTTTTACGCCTTTCCCATTGCTGATACGCAGTTGGCTTCTGCTGTTGTTGTTGTTCATTTAAAGCAATTTGAGATGCATTAAACTGAGCAGAACTTCTAACCCGTGCGTCGGAAAAACCACCCTGTTCATGTGTTGATTGCATACTGGCATATCCACCAGTGCCTAAAATGGGTACCGGTTTCACCTGCATTATTACCGGCTTTGGAGAATGCTCGGTAAAAGGCACCGCTGAACCAGAGCGAAAGCGATTGCCTTGGTTACTAGTGATCGACCGATGGTATTCTTTGCAATATGAACTAACATTTTGTAAAGTTTGTTCTGGCTGCGATTCTCTAGATTGTGTTTGACATATCCAATGTGGTAGTTGTTGGTTAACACTGGGACGCTGAACTTGGAATACACTGCTCTTCGATATTGGAATATGTATCTCTGGCTGGAAAACATTCAAATTCTGACCAGAAGTTCCGTCTGAATCAGGTGAGTCATGTAAGGATGTAGTCTTGCACTTCGCATAATTTTTGGAATCCAGTGTGGACAACTCAGCTGGGCTAACAACATCTGATGACTCCTTGGAAATTCTCGTTTGTTCGAAATTAGTACTACTAATAGAAGTTTGATCCAGTGGTGGTCCTGATGGGCCAAAACGGCTACCCTCATAAACGGATGCAAAACTTATTGGTGGCGCACTAGCACGTCCATTTTTCGGTTCCGGCACTTGCAAGCTGGTCATACTAGACGATGAATGCATGCCGCTACTCATCGAACGATATGACGTAGAGTGCTGCCCGAATGGTCTTGGACTCTGGAAGAACATTTTCTCTACCTGCTTCTTTTTTTACGCGAAGTCAAACCAGGAAGAACAAGAAAAGCAAAAAAGCCTTTCAGAGGTAAATAACCAAAATTTAACCCAAGCTGGAAGAATATGCCATTATCGAATAAACAATCGTTCGAAGAATTCCAGCAAATTTCTTAGCACAATAAGGCTTGACGGTGATTTCCCAAGCTCAATTTTACGAAATATTGTTTCGAATCACATAACCAAACTAAAAAAGTAAGTGAATAAACGGTAAATCGTTAAAAATTATTAAAATGCTAATTTTCAACAATCGTGAGAAACCATTAAAATGTGAATTTCCAATAAAGTGAGAGTACTATGTCAAGAAGAAAAAAACAGAGAACAGTAAATGTTGAATGACTTTGGCACACGATTTGAAAAGCATTCACTATTCTAAATGCATGGTGTATAAATATGGATTAACCCAGCTAAGACATAGCAACTTGATAAAAATCATGCAAACACACTCACCTTTTAAGCCTTTAATGGTCTTCTCCTACCTACGATCAACCAACCAATCATGCAACAATTTGTAATCTTATCTGTGAACCTCACATATCTTATGAAGGGGCTGTTTCAGTAGAGAAGCATCGCCATATGATGGAATTTTCTTACTAAAATTATCTATAAAGAAAATTTTCATAGAAGCAAAACGGGAATTTCCGACAGCGATCTGTTCCACCAAGCAACTGTTCCATAGAATTCAAAAAGCTTGCAGCATTGAATGAACTGTTCTCTTTTCTCTCTCTTCTCTCTAAGCTAGAAAAGCCAACTAAAAAGAAGGCTGTAACTGAGGAATGAAGAAAAACAAACTTTACCAAATCTTGTGGAAGCTCGAAATAGGTGAAGCTGACCAAAAAATTTAGGAAAAAACAAAACAAATAAGCATTCGTCAGTGAATAAAATGATTTTTCAAAGAATCAAGAGCTAAAGAATGAATATCACGGAGATTGAATATTACCATGTGTTTATTTAAGGGAAATTTCATGTGATATTTGAGAAAAAAAATGAAAAAAATTTAACAATGATGGAAAAGCATGGAAAGTTTCTAAATTGAAAAATCGAATGGAATAATGCTTCAAAGTACTTCATAAGATTGTACTCGAAATTTAAGCAAATGAGATATTATGGTTTTCATGTCATAACTCTTCCTGGTTTTCCATAATTTTCTAAAACAATGGAAGTTCTCTGATAATACTAGAAAAGGTGCCGGAAGATTTAAATTAATTGGAATTGGGAAAGTTGAACAAAATGATAGTTTAACTTGTAGTCGTTGACCGAAAGCACTGCTATAACAGCAGTTGCGGTTGATGCTGCTATAGCTCTAGATCTATGCTATCGATAGATCAAAACAGGATAGAAAAAAAAAAGTAAGAATAAGAATTATGGATAGGGCTTTAGGGTTAGAACAAGCTTATTCTTGCTTCCTATAAGAACATTTCAATCACCTTCATCAACATCCACTGCAGTTGTTTGCTTCATAGAACAATGTTCTCACCGAAACCAAAACTAATGTCATTACTATCTCCCGTGTTATTTCACTTTGCATTTCGTCCATTCGTCTGTGTCCAACTCAAGATGCAGTTCACAAAAAGATTCCAAAATATTTTAAAATCTTCCTTGCCATATACATGCACATAGATACTAACACATGCACACATACACATATATATATACACACACACCTCATCAAAGTACTTAAGTCATCATTGAACAAATGAAACTTCTTATTCGAAAGTCCTTTAGCTTTCAATTTGAAGTTGTCGTTTTTTAAAACTACCCTGAAAATCCAAGCACATTCTACGACATAAAGATACCAGATAAAAGACAGTGAATGCAACTAAACATTAAAAATGTCTGGTATATTACACTTTTGAAAGATTACTAATCACATTTATAGCTATAATTTACAGTTCTAAAACGTACTTTCATTACTCTCTTATATGTCACCGAAAAATCCATTCCTCAGTCATGATCATCAAATAGTAATGAAGACATCAATTTTACACTTTCAGATTATAGAAGATCGTAATTCAGGTGACAAATCATTTTTATTTTTATTTTTTTTTTCATATTACAGTGTTGAGTGTACTATCTGGTGAACGTCACAAGTTTATCTAATTTTCAAGCACTTTTTTAGATTAGATACAGCTTTGAGAGGTGAACCAATATGCATAGATCTAATCAGTAAAGAGCATACCTAATCATCTTTCATGATACAATTCGTGGAACTTCCCCCCAATAAACTATAAAAATAAACTACAAAAAAATCTCTATCTATACCATGCCCAACTAACTATTTTTAGTCTGAATTACCCATGTTACGTGACCAGACTGAAGTGGCAAAAACATTTTTTCTATATCTTTGGCGATAAGGTTATATTCGAATTGAAGATCAAGGTAAATGAGCACAATTATTGTTTCGGATAAATAATTTTTGTCTGAAATTCTTTTTCAGTCCCGGATGATTTTATCATCGTAATAACGCCCTCCTTAAACATAGCTGTTGTTCATCCTGTTGCTTCCAATAGGCCTATTGCAAAAACTTCATCCTGCTCTAATTAGTGATTAATGCTTTAAGTCAGATAAACATATAGCTATGTTTAGGAGCAGAGAAGTGTGTATCAAAGGCGTAAACTGATTCTGATCGGAGGCAATATAAAAACGAACAATTTTAAATAAGTTCGAAACTTACAAGGAACAGTTGGTGGTGGTGTATTATTCCTGGTAGGTTTCGGTGCTAACATCGGTTTCTGAGCACCCAATGCTTCCAAACGCAGTGTGGCTGTCTCAAGCCGTTGCACCAACCTTTCCAAATTACATGCTGCGTTCGTATTCATTGTTATTTCCTGTTCTTCGCTATGCACATATAATTCACCTGCCTGCAATAGAAACACAAATTCATGTAGCGTCTGCGACTATGTAAAATGTTAACGTAACCAATTGGAAAGAGAGAAAAAAAAGAATGAGAAATTATCAGTTTATGTTCAAAAAAAGCTGAAAAAGCTATTACTGTATGAAAAAAGCTGAATAATTTACATGAAAAATTGCAAAATTATGAATAAAATCAATTATTAGCTTACTATTAGTAAAGATATTCAAAAACGTGGATGAAAAGAAGTGCAACTTCATTGTCAAATTTCTTTATGTAAGAAATCTATAAAATGAAGAGAAAATAGAAGTCAGGAGTCATTATTCATTGAAAAAAGTCCTAGAAACAAAAACTTGGGATTAATTTACTTGAAACAATACTGAAAATGTGACTGTGTGCTAAAAAGAGTCCTAAGAAAAAGAAAAAGAAAATCGATATATAAAAAGACATACATTTGCTTGAAACAAATATCAATTCAAGTTTAAAAAGAGATTAGAATGAAGTATAAAAAGCTTGCATAATGAATTTATCGATTTAGGTTATAATAATCTGTTATTTGTCCAAATTTTGGGATTGAAACAAAGAAATGTAAAGGCGAAAAAAACAACCTAAGCAAATAAAATAAACATTAATGATGTAAAACATAACTTTAATTAAATCGAAATTTCAAATAATTAAATGATAGGTCATCTAAAAAGATGCAGCCCATCGGTTAACATTTTATGAAAATTTGCGTCTCACCTGTATAACTAATCATTTCAATTAATTATTGCATACCTGCTAATGAACATTCATTGTAATGTATATAACAAGTTTTTGTTAGCTTTTAACTGAGTAAATGAGAATGTAACTTATTAGCATTAAAACAGTGGACGATTTGAGTAATTTTTAATTGATAGGAACTGAAAAGAAAAAAGGATAATTAATTAAATCACTAAAAAGTAATTGGCAAATGAATAAACACCGTTGCAATATTATCTTGAGATGTTTTTTTTAACTCAAATATGATATAAAAAATTGTTAGCATCAATTCGAGCTTTATTATTTGCATTTCACGGGTTAATTAATGAAATGGGTAAAATATCTCTCATTATGTTTTATCTATTAAATGCCTTGTATATGGATATATCATATAAGTATGTTAAGGGTTCAAGATGCTTTTTTACTTCACTAAAAAAAAAAAATTAATTATCGGATATTTGTAGACAGAGAAAAGAATCTAATTTCCATTCTAGCAATAATTTTCAAGAATTATACTTACAGCATCTTTAACATCTTCTAATTTAAATTTAAATATTAAATAAATAATTTAATTAAAATTAATTCAATAAACCAACAAAAGTAAAAGAGTATGTGTAAAAAATAGATTTATTTGTTAGATTTAAAAAACCATTAATTTGATTATTGAATTTAAATGGGGAAAAAAAGTAGCTGTAATTGTTGGATTTAAAAATCCTGATCCGGTTATTGGATTTAAAAATCGATTTCATTATCGGTTTTAATTGATGAAACATAGAAATGTTGGAAAATTTGAAATGAAAAAGAAGGAGTAATATGGATGAGTCATAACAATGTTAACTAATGATTGTTGGATGATGAAAAATGTTTGTCAGGCGATATTTACTAAAAGATATGTCTTTGAAAAGAGAGAGAGGAAGAGATCGATTAAAATGTGTATTTATGTCTGTACGGGTGTGTGTTTATGTCCGTGTGGGTGTCAGTCTGTGTCCGTGTGGGTGTCAGTGAGTGAGTGTCCATTTGTTAGCCATTTTAAAACGGCTTCCTAACAGGGGTTCTAGCTGAGAATAAATTTAATGATTTGTAAGAAATGAATAGGAGAAATCATTCATTTTTACAACAAAATGAAACAAAAATTGTTAGTTTCTTTTAGTTGAAAAAAAAAGAAAAAAATTTTCGCTTAGTTTTTTAACAATTTTATCATTTAATTAAAATTGGAATTTGTAATTATTAAATTATTTGTAAATTAATATTTGATTGTAAATTTATCGAAAAAAAAAGCATTTTGTAATAACATATCGAATAAATTTTAATCAAAATATTAATTAACTTATTAATCCATTTTGCTAAATTGATTGCTTTTAATTCATTATAAATTTTCCATACAATGATGATAATTTTTAAAGGTCAAAGGTAAAAAATATGTGCAGGATATAAGTTAGACAATAATTAAGTATATATTAGATAATGTATTTATAGTCAAAATAATTACACCTACGTTTGTTAAGCTCACATATTACTTTCAAAATCACTTTTTTTCTTTTTTTAGTTTAAATGCAAATTTCTTTCACATTAAACTAATTAAATCAAAGTTTAATGGAAAAAGAGTAAAGTATTGTTTGATATAAAGCGTGAAAATGTTTACACTTAATGTATGAATCTAAACTAACACGTGTTTTACACGTGAAATTTGATTAGTGATAAGTGAGTAAGTGATAAGTTAATCAATATTCTTGCTTACATCAATATAATAATATTTCTGCATACCCAAATACCATAATATGTGAATTAAATTATCAAAAATCATTTAATCGTAAAATAATTTTGAAATGATAAGAAAAATTTTCGAAATAATAATTTTATTTGAAGATAAAGAAATAATAGAACAAAAAGAAAAAAAAAAAATTGAGGTATCCGAATGAGTGATAAATAATAGTAATTGAAGGCATAAAAAAAGGGTGAAAATTTCCGGATGAGCAATAAATAATAGTAATTGAAACCGTTTAAAAGGAATGGAGATTTCCGGATGAGCAATAAATAATAGTAATTGAAGGCATAAAAAAAGAGTGAAAATTTCCGGATGAGCAATAAATAATAGTAATTGAAACCGTTTAAAAGGAATGGAGATTTCCGGATGAGCGGCAAGTAATAGTAATTGAATTTATAAAAAAGAGATGAAAATTTCCGGATAAACAACAAATAATAATCGAATCCATAAGGGAAAAAAGAACTGCTTCCGTCAAAGTAACTATAATTAACGTATTAAACTAATTGAAGCTGAAATTATAGTATTTCTTCTTCATTAAAAAAAACGGAAAATATTGATGAACGGATGAATGAATATGATGATTCAGTTAATGGAAATTTCTTGAATTTCCTAATCAGAATTTAGGAAAAAAACTACAATATGGTCATACTGCTAGCTAAATGTTCATGGATTATAGGTCAAAGTTGAAAGGATTAATAAATGAGCCAGTCATACTGCTAGCTGAATGTTCATGGATTATAGGTCAAAGTTGAAAGGATTAATAAATGAGCCAGTCATACTGTTAGCTAAATGTCCAGGGATTATAGGTTAAAGTTGAAAGGATTAATAAATGAGCCAGTCATACTGCTAGCTAAATGTTCATGGATTATAGGTCAAAGTTGAATGGATTAATAAATGAGGAAGATGAATGTGGAAAAAAATTTTAAATTTTAATCTTTCATTGACTAAATTAAATTTTTCTTCTTTTCACATATACATTCAAAAAAAATATCCTCATAGTATTAGCAAAGGAGAGGTTAAAATAATAAAAGATTAAAAATCATTTCGTAATTTTTTTTTATATTTCAAAAAAGTTATTGGATTTAAAAATTTAAAGCCGTATAGCTTAGTGAAAAAGATGAGAAATGAGGATTTGGTTTTTAAAAATTCGAATTCAATTGAAATTTGTACAAACATTAAGGATAGAAAGGAGATGTAAACAGAATAGAACACCTGACAGATTGATGCAAACAGATATTGAAATATTTCATTCTTCTTTTTTTCTCTTTATTTCTTTTTTTTTTTTGAGTTCCAACAACGATGATTGATTAAAATTTTCACTTTAAAAAGTATATATTCTATTGATCAAAAAGTCAAAAAAAAAAATATTTTTTTAAAATAGTATTTCTCAACCGGTCACTTTCAATGGACAGTGACCAGTGATTGTCTGCAAGCGTTAAATACTTAAATTACGAGGGCTATTATGTTTTTGATTTTTTTTTTTATAGTTTAATGTTACACCAAGTTTAGCTAATATATTAAAAAACTTTAATTAAAGTATATTTTCAAATTACGAGAATTTGTTATTTTTATATCTGATGGACAAATGGTATAAATAAAAGAATCAGAATGGCCAATGGTCAGGAGGAAAAGTTACGAATTACTACTTTAAAAGAAAAGGTAAATTTAAAATACAAATGATGAAAATTTGCATTAATGAATGTGTTGAAATTGTCAAAACAAAGCAATAAAATGTTGTAATTTTAATTAAAAAGTTTATTTGATTAAAAATTTTGCCATCCAAACTTTTCCATTCGTTAATTTTTTAGAATTTAAATCCTAAAAATGTTATTGGGATGATCATAGGAGATGAAATTTTGTTTAAAATGAATGAAAAGGTAAGATAAAATTATTTGCCCTTTTACTTTTTGACCTTTATTTTTTGGGGGGGGAAAAAAAGAAAAGAAAAAACTGTGAAAATTCGAGAAATGAAATGTTATACCATTTGACGTAATCAGTTATAAATTATAAATTCTTCAGTTAAATTTCATGGAAACGGTATGAAAATGGACAACTTTCGTTCCGGAAACGGTTTTCCGGAACGAAAGTTGTCCATTCAGATAATTAATCATAAATAATCAATTTCCCCAAAAATTAAATTGTAATTTTTGCATAAATTTCAATTAGTTTCAAATAAAAACTACACTTGTCCCATAAACTATCATGATTTACTTCATTTTCTCACTTTCGTTAATTTCTTCCTTTTTTTTTTATTTATAAAAATTCCCAAAAGAATTTTATTCATTTTAAATTCCATTCTTAAATAAACTTTTTAAAAATTTATCTTAAATGAATTTTACCGTAGTCTAATCTGAATGCAATGAATATGCTTGAATATTAGAATTAATTTTTTTTTCGTTTTTATTTTCATTTCATCCAAAATAATCTAACAATTTCAAGAAGACAAAGAAAAAAGAAAAGAAAATTTATCAAATGAAATGAAAAGGAAAAGAAAGGAAAGGGAAAATTTTAGAAAAAATCTATTAAATTTGATAAGAATATAATATTGCTTAAGCAATAAATTCGAGCAATTAATTAATTGATATGTTATCAATGATTATCAATTATTTTACAACAATAACGATATATTATAATAATTCTATGTATAATGTTACGATAACAAAGAAAAATTATCGATTAATGATAAGCATAATTTGATTATATATGCGTAATGAATAAATTCTCCAAATTTTTAAAAATAATTTATTCAATTTTTTTTT
>NW_018108356.1:18096-20872 GCF_000183805.2 Loa loa | reverse complement strand
AAAAAAAAAAAAAAAAAAAAAAAAACTAAAACATTATCATTTGGAATAGATGAAGAGGCGATAAGGTGATCATATAATGATCCAAATTTATCATAATGATCATAAGATTGATTACATACAGTACTTGGATCAAGTTCCCAATTACGTAAATGATACGATGGTGATAATGCTGTTAATGATGTATCACAGCATGAATTTCCGGAATTTGTTCGGGATCGAATTAAACAGGATGGATTATCGTGTATATTACAAAATGATGCCGTTGATGTTTGTAATTTTTTCGAACATTTTGCTGTTTTTCCATTTGACAATCATTTTTTAGCTGATAATTCCGTTGAAAACATCGATCAAAAAAACGCCAAATAAATGACATTTTTCATTTGGTTGTTATCTGTTTGAACAAATTGCCAAAAAAAAAAAAAAAAAGGAATTATATTAAAGTTTAGGGAAGTACCATAGCCCAAAATAAGCCAAGTAATTTAGATTAATGGCTTCAAGCAATTATTAATCTTCAAATGTTTGCGACGAATCAAATTACTTTTTCCAAATTTTGATATCAAAATTTGATAGATATTATGAAATTTTTTTTTCGCATTGAATTATTGATATTATTAATGCAGAATATTTTCTTTTTTTTCAGTGAAATAAGAATTACAGTAATTAAATCATTA
This sequence comes from Loa loa, assembly GCF_000183805.2. Taxonomy (NCBI): domain Eukaryota; kingdom Metazoa; phylum Nematoda; class Chromadorea; order Rhabditida; family Onchocercidae; genus Loa; species Loa loa. The sequence continues at coordinate 20,201 of NW_018108356.1, read as the reverse complement.
AGTATTTACAGGAATAATTATCGTATTTGTAATAGTAATTTTAGAATAAATTAATGAAATTGGAATAAATTCATCGAACGGATATTATCAGATTATAATCAGAATGAATATTTAATTGTATTTTTTCTTCGATATCCATTTTTTCTTTTCTTCTTTCTTCCTTTCCTTTCTTTTTTTTGTCTTTTCTTCGTTTTCTTCTTCAAACCTTAAATAATAAAAAATTTAAAAGAAAAGAAAAATCATCAAATTTTAGAAATTTTAATTAATAATTTAAATTGCTACCAAAGAATTAATAATAAAATTTGTTAATTTATAGTTACTAAAGAATTAATAATAAAACATCAATACAAGATTTATTCAATTAATAATAAAACATCAATACAAGATTTATTCATTTTTATCCTATTTAAAAAAAAAAGCAAGTTTTTTTTCAAAAAAGAACATAGCAAATTTTTACTTATGTACATAAATACATGAATATATAAGTACACATATACATAAATACATACATATCATATGTATATATACATGTAAGAGATGGTTAGGAATAAGATGACAGATTACTTTTCAAGTACTTCAAATCAATAGAAGAGATGTCATTTACTCTAAGAGTGCTTCTTAGAAGCTTTTAGGTCTTTTTTTTTTAGAATATTGTTTTTATTTTTATAAAAGCTCAAAAGCGTCAACAAAACGATTAGTTAGTAAAATAGAAAAAGATTTTCGTTTTTTTTTTAAATAATCTCATGATTTATATTGTATTCAAATTCGAATTAAAACATGAAACACATTTTGAATAAATTAATTATATTGTATAAAAGTGTAAAAATAAATTAATCTAAACTTTAACCAAAATAATAGGAATTATTTAAAAAATGAAAAATTCCAATTAATTTATCAAAAATTAAACAAAGTAAAAATTTTAAAAATGAAACTTTTGGTATGTTATTTTAAATTTTAAATTTTGTTACAGATAAATAAAAAGAAAAGAAAAACTTCCTAAACAAAATAGAAAAAGATAATCATAAAAAGCGAGAGGATATTAATTAGGTGCAATTGAAATATAAAATGACAGTAGGCATTTATGAATGTTAAAATTAATAAATTTATAATTTAACAACAATTTATGTTTGATAAATTTTTTTTATTTCATTTTATGATAATGAAATGAAATGAAATGATTTTTTGAAAAATTTTTTCTTTTTCTATCCAATTTTTTTTTTTTTTTTTTTAGCACAAAATGATGTTTGATGAGATAAGAATGAGCGAACAAAGCTGGAAATTTTTGAAATATTATAACATTTTTAAGCTATTTGACTTTTCTTCCAATTCAATGCTTATTTTGGGATTTTTTTTTTTTTAAACTTTTTCTTCTCTTACATTACAAATTTTAAATTTTTTTTTTGTTTAAACATTTAAATATTTCATCGAATTTAAATTTATAATTTAACATTCAAAAGAATTGGAAATTCTTTAATTTTCTTTTTCACTTTCATATGAAAATTGCAAAAAAGAGTGACTACATTTCTATATATATGTATTTGAGAAACAATGGCAAATAATTAAAATGAAATAGGTTGAAATGGAATAGTATTTAAATGGAATAGATTGAAATGAAATCAAAGGATTTAATGAAATCGGTTAAAATGAAGTCAAAGGTTTTAATGAAATCGGTTGAAATGAAGTCAAAGGTTTTAATGAAATCGGTTGAAATGAAATCAAAGGATTTAATGAAATCGGTTAAAATGAAGTCGAAGGTTTAAATGAAATCGGTTGAAATGAAGTCAAAGATTTAAATGAAATAGATTGAAATGAAATCAAAGGTTTTGATGAAATCAGTTGAAATGAAATAGGTTGAAATAAAATAGGTTGAAAATGGAATAAGTTGAAATGAAAGCATAGCTAAAGCAAAAAGTGTTATAAGGCAAGTATTTTAAATAATGGATACGGAAAAGGGAAAGAAAAAAGGCATATTGTTGCCCTAATGCTTGTCTCTAGGCTCTTTTTTTGCTAGGCCAATATATTTATCGCAAAATTTCAAAATGATAGTGAAGATAACTTTTGATTACTCTTCGCTCTAATAGTTCATAATTAGATTATTAGCGTTT
>NW_018108356.1:16816-18076 GCF_000183805.2 Loa loa | reverse complement strand
AAAAAAAAACTGACAATTTAAATTTGCTAATAATACTCACACAAATGAAATGAAAGTTTTTTGAATATTATCTGTATGAATTAAAATTCAAAAAAAAAATTAAAATTGAAAACTTTTCATGGAATTGAAATTTTCTGTACAAATTAAAATTCAAAAAAAAAATTAAAGCTGAAAATTTTTTATGAAATTAAACTTTTCTGCATGAATTAAATTTCAAAAAAAAAAAAAATTATTTGGCAAAAAATTTTAAAATGAATTCAAAGCATTTATTAACCATTTTGCATTACAAACGAGCCAAATTTAAATGATTTTAAAAAGGTTCTTATAGTTTCATTTTTCTTTTTTCTGCAAATACGGTTTAATTCAGTAATGTTCAGCGTAAAAATATTTAATTACATAATGTTTGGAAAAAAAATACCGAATTTCGTAATGTTGAAAATGTGATTTAATTCCGTAATATCCAAAACAAAAGCGTTTAATTCTGTAACATTCAAAGTAATTAAGCATTTTTAATATTACGTAATCAAACAGTCCATTAATTATGTAATATTAAAAATGAGATTTAGTTCGTAAAACCAAAAATATGAACATCTAATTTCGTAATCTCCGGAATGAAAATATAATTTCGCAACGTCCGGAATAAAAGTATAATTTCGTAACGTCCGGAATGAAAATGTCTAATTCCGTATTATTGAAAACGAAGTTTAATTCGTAATATCCCGAATAAAAATATCCAATTTCGCAATATTTAGAGTAAAAATGTTGAATTTTGTAATGCTAAAAATGTAGTTTAAGTCCGTAAAATCCAGAATGTGCAAGAATTTCATTCCGTAATGCCTGATTAAAAATGAGATTTCAAACATTTAATTCCGTAATATTCAAAATAAAAACTTTTAGTTCCGTAATACTTAAAATAAAAACTTTTAATTCCGTAATATTCAAAATAAAACTTTTAATTCCGTAATTCAAAATAAAAAAAGTGTCCAATTCTGCACTTTTTTTTTTTGAGCAAAAATATTTATTCTGGATTGAAATTTTTGTACTCAATTATCATGCACTAATCATTTCCTCTCAATTGATATTTAATTGCTGCAATAAAATGCTTAAACATTATTTAATCGAAAATTTCAACAATAATAATTCTTGTCACATTTTAATTAATTTCTTAATTAAAAATTTCAACAATAATAATTCTTGTCACATTTTAATTAATTTCTTAATTAAAAAATTTCAACAACAATAATTCTTGTTCACATTTTT
>NW_018108356.1:14859-16222 GCF_000183805.2 Loa loa | reverse complement strand
ATAAAATGCTTAAACATTATTTAATCGAAAATTTCAACAATAATAATTCTTGTCACATTTTAATTAATTTCTTAATTAAAAATTTCAACAATAATAATTCTTGTCACATTTTAATTAATTTCTTAATTAAAAATTTCAACAACAATAATTCTTGTCACATTTTAATTAATTTCTTAATTAAAAATTTCAACAATAACAATTCTTGTCGCATTTTAATTAATTTCTTAATTAAGACTTTCAACAATAATAATTCTTATTACAATTTTCCAAAAACATTCATCAAATATTCATTCATTCATTCATTCACTCATTTAAAATTATTTCAAATTTCTAGAGAATATATACTAACAATTCATTAATTTCATGCAATCATTTTACATTTTGCTGCCATACTAATAAAATATTCATTTGATAAAAAATCATTGTCATGCTGTGAAATAATTAATTAAATTTAAATAAATGAAAATATTTAAAACAAAAAAAAATGGAATTCAAAAATTTTGTTGAAATAAATAACTTTGAATAAGTAATCAAAGTTGAGAAGAATAAATTTTTCCCAAAAAAATGACATCATTGTCCATATCTCTTTCGTCAATTTTCAATTCATTTATCGTTTTTTTTTTTCTGAAAATAATTTTTCACTTAGTATTTTCAATTAACTTATTTGCTTTCTCTTTTTTTTTCCTTTCACTTCTTTCATTTTTATTTTTAAATGTTACAATTTATAGATTTATTAGAATTGTAACAAAAAAGAATAAATAAATAAATTAATTAATTAAGCATCGATATTAATTCAATAAAAATTTTTTTTCAATCTCATCAAAAACAAAAAAGAAAAAAGTTGCTAATGAATTAGGGTTAATTAAAATTAATTCATATTTAATTTATAATTGATTAACACTAAATTATACCCAAATTCAGAACTGATTATTACATACATTTAATTCATATTAACTAGTATTCCCATTTTAATTTATAACATTTACTTAATTCATACTAATTTATAATAGTTTATGATTAGTTGATGATGCTAATTAGCATTTATGCCTAATTAACCTTGTTAGCCTAACTAATTCCAATTATCATTTATACTTAACTTAAATAAATGCTTATCAACATTCATAATATTTGAATTATGTTTAGTAACATTTAATGCAAAAATTAAATGCCAAATCTAAATAAATGTACCAATTCCTACCAAATAATGGCAAAAAATTTTTTTAATGTTTTTTTTTTTCAAAAATATTTTTTCCAAATTTTTTTCAATAATTTTTTAATTGACTTTTTAAAATTATTTTAGTAAAAATTTCAGTGAAGAAATTTCAAAAATTTCCTTCCATTTTCTTTTATTTTAATTTCTTGC
>NW_018108356.1:11250-13269 GCF_000183805.2 Loa loa | reverse complement strand
TTAAATTAAATAATGAAAGAATTTTTTTTAAAAAAAAAAACGGAGAAGTGAAAAGAGAAAAATTGTTGAAAGAAATGAAAATAATCATTTTAACCAATGACTTATTTCATTTACAATTACATTCATTTCCATTTTTTTCTTTTTTTTTTTTTTGTAAAGTAAAAATTAAAAAGGATAAATGAATAATTATCATTGTTAGCATTAGCTTCATCTTTTTCCGTCTTTTTTTTTTTTTTTTTCTCCCATTTACAACATTGAAACAATATCATTCATTATTGTTAAAATGTTATGGGAAAAATTTTTTTTCTTTTTTTTTAGAAAAAAAAAAAATTTGGAAGAAAATATTTAGTAGAGAAAATTTCTTTGAAACAATTTTATTAAATTCAAATATTTCATTTGATTTATGGATAAGTTATTAATTAGTTTTTTGTATTTTTCATATTAATTAATTTTATATTTTTCTTATACCAATAATACTATTGATTTAAGGGAAAGAAATAACGGAGAAAGAATGAATTTATTATTTGATGAAATCTTTTTGATCAAATAAATAATTAATTAAAACTAATTTGATTATTGTTTAAGGAACAGAAAACAAATTCATTACATACAATAAAATGATAACCTATATTGTAATCATTTCAAATTTTTTCTACCAACCTTTTTCATGCTAATTAAATTTGATTTTATCTTTTGCACAAATTACTAGCATCATATATGTTACTTTTAAAAGGTTATTAAAATTAAATTTACAAAATTCATAACTTATAGATGGAAATTTTTTTTTCCACTAAAAGATGTAATTTGAAGAAAACCATAATTAATGATGATAGAAGTTCAATATGAGTTTGCATACCTTTCAATTATTTATTCAAATTAAAGTAAATTTGAAATATTCCAAAAGCATTTCATTAGAAAATAAAAAGTGAAAAATTCGGAAAATTTTGCAAGTTTAATTTGAAACTTTCAAATTTTTAAATTGATAAATGAAAGAGATAATTAGATGATATCTTTTTGGTCAAGAAACATTAGCAATAATTGGAATGTATAATTAAACAAAAACTGATAATCGATTAATCATCGATGAATTAGTATCCTTATCATCACCATCATTATCATCATCAACCATCATTATCATTATCAATTCTATCTGTATTCAATTATCACTATAAATATTTATATTCATTAATATAACAATTATTATAACATATTGTAAATATTGTATTACTTTATGTAGTCTCTATGCAATAAAACTTATAAAAAAGTTTACATGCATTTTTTATACTTTCTTTTTAATCTACAAAATATTTTAGATTTAAAAATTTTTTTGAAACACTTTCATTTTCATTCATCCTTAAATTTCATTATAGCTTATCATGCACTATAATTTGGTACAATTGTAATCAATTTTATTTTTTTTTTTAAATTTTTTTAAAAAAAAATTAGCGAAACAAAAAAAAAATTAATGCCAATTTTAAAATTCGATTGAATTTTCGCGTATCGGTGATTGAAAAAGCATAAGCTTCCTTTTTTTTTTTTATCAATGAAATTTAAAGATTAACTGAATCATTTCTTTCCATCTTTTGATTTTTCCCCAATTTTGTATAATATTTTAATTTTTTTTTTTTAAATAAATGTATTCTTATATTCTTCTATTTTTAATTTTTTTAAATAAATGTATTCTCATATTCGTCTATTTTTAATTTTTTCAAATAAATGTATTCTCATATTCTTCTATTTTTAATTTCATTAAATTACATTTATACCTAATATCTTTCTCTTTCACCATTCCCTTTTTTCTCAACCAAATTAATCATTAACAATTAATAATAATTACATTAACATATTCATTATCAATTAATACAATCATTTGAAAAATTTTTTCTAAATTATAATTTTTATCCAAAATAATTACATTCAATTGAAATATTATTTTTATTTAAAAGTACAAATAATTAAAAAACGAATAGAAATTGTTTCAAAATTTAAAATTTAAAAGAAAAAAAAGAGAAAGAGAAG
>NW_018108356.1:0-9976 GCF_000183805.2 Loa loa | reverse complement strand
AGGAAAATACGAAAATGTAAGGAAGGAGAAAATAAAAAAGAAAAAATGAAAAGTTTATTTTCAAGATTGAACTAAATTTAACAGAAGTTATAACTTTCATTATGGATAGTTGGTTTGATATATTATTTCTTCAAGTTAATTATTTTATTACAATAAAATATTTTTATTATTTATGAATTTTTATTATAAAATATTTGATTTTAAGTATTACATAAAAAATAATCTTTTAATTAATCAATGACTTATTATCTATTCAAAAAAAAGAAAGACAACTTATTCAAAAAATTTATTATTTGATAAAAAAGTAATTTATTATAACTTATTAAAAAATAAAAAAAAATTCCGCAAAAAAAAAAAATCAATATCTATTAGAAGAAATTTCTATGTTTTAAATTAAAATAATTTTTATTCGTATATGATAGCATTTTGTTAAATTAATCTTATTTTTTTGATAAATGAATATTTCGAATAATTTTTTTTTTTAAATTATTATTTCTATCAAAGTATATTAAATATTAATTAATTTGGAATAATTGATTGCTTTAATAAATTTGGCAGCAATAATAATTCAAATAATAATTTAAATCATTTCAAATTACAATAAATAATTCAAATCATTTTATTTTGTTGCAAAATGATTTTAATGAAGAAATTTAAATAAATCTGAGACTTTTTTTACACCAAATTAATTTGTTAATTATCAAAAACTTGTTCTTTTTTTTGACATTCTCCAAATATTTTGCATTATTCGCTTGTTTCCAATTTATTCCTTGAAATTTTTAATAATTTTAAAATTATTTAATTGAATTATTAATTGTTAACAGGTTTACTGCATTTTCATCATGGCAGAAGTAAAGCCAAAACTTCGTCGAGTTGTCACATTTACCAAAAATAATCATCGTTGGTCTAGGACATTCGATGAAACTGATTTAAGGTTAATCAATTTCATTTCATTCTCTAATCAATTTATCAACTTACTGATATCTTACTTTCAATTTATCATTATACATACCAATCCTTTTCACCTTCTTCTTAATTTTTTTTTTTACAAATGAAAACTGAAATGAATGAACTTGGCTTTATTTATTAGTTATATTATTTGGCCAATAAACAAGCATAGCAATATTATGAAAAGAAGCCTTAAGTCATTCATTTTTTCAGCCAATTTTACGAACATTTGATTTATTGTAATTTACTCTTTTTTTCAGGCAAATATTTTAAAGGAAATGACTTTTTTAGGCTTAACTATAATTGATAACTTAATATTTGATATTAATTTAATCAAAATTAGAGAATGAAGAATTAATTGGAAAAAAATATTTTCACACTAATTTTTTTTCTGTTTTTCAAAGCGAATACATCAACTAAATGAGTTATGGGTAAATTATGATAAAGATGATTAGAATTAAGATCAAGTTAATTAAGATTAATCAGTTGGTACAAAAATGAATAAGATATATTCAAGCGAAATTTACAATTGCTTAATTGATTGATTGATTTGGCTAATGATAAGAATTGATATGCTTATTTTAATTTTCCATGAATTACTTGATAATATTTTATGATAACGAATAATGCTGTATTTTTGCTTTTTTTTTTTTTGAAGTTAAAAAGCCTTTTTCATGAATTCTAAATGATCCACTGTTTGATTATTCGTTTCTTCCTTCAACTTCTTCATTAACTGATAACTTGATAACATGTTAATATTGGCCATAACATTCATAGCTTAATATTTCTTATCAAAAATTATTAAAGAACCGGAGAGGATGAAGGGTATAATACCTCATTGATTTGATTATTAATTAAAAAAGTAAATGATTAATTAAATAATCTAATACATACATGCTTTTGAATATCTCAATTTTGGTATAATTCGAAATACTTTTCAAATATACTTCCCAATATATTTTTCTAATAAAATTAAATTTGCATAAATTAAATTTGCTATAATAAGTTTTAGGATAGGTATAGAATGGATCACTTTATGATATTCTATTTTCATTTCTTGTTAATAATACGATTAACTTGTAAAAAAAAGAATTTAGAGTAAATAAAATTTACCTTTCATTAAAATAATTTTGATTATCATTTTATGCGTTATCATTGCATTGCTTACAAAGATCTTTCTTATCATCAACTTATCAGTTACAAAAAATACTATTACTATCTATCCTATAAGAATAATTGATACTATTCTTTTTATTATTTATTCTTCACACATTTTTCGTTTTATAATTTTTTTCAACCTAATGCTTTGCTAAACAATTTATCAACAATTTCTAACACTTCTAATGTTTATCAATAAAAGATTTCGCATAATTAATCCAAGAGATCGATTATCTTTCACCAATTTGAAACTTTCAGGAAATACTGATAATGATAGTAGTGATAAACAGTTGTAAGCTGATATCATTTATAACAAAAATATCGATTACCTTTCATCAATTGGAAACTTTCAAAAAGTACTGATAATGATAGTAGTGATAAACAGCTGTAAGCTGATATCATTTATAATAAAAATATCGATTACCTTCCATCAGTTGAAAACTTTCAAAAAGCACTGATAATGATAGCAGTGATAAACAATAGCATGTTATTATTCTTTACCCTAAAAATATCTATTACATTTGAATTGAGGCTAAGTAACATTCGTAATCATCAAAGCGATAGTATTATTTTACCTGTCGATATTTTCCACTTTACCTGTTTCTATCTTCCAGTTTATCAGGTGGATTGAAATTTTACTAGCAATAAGTTTAATTAAATGATCCATAAATTAAGGATTTATAAAAATACACATACAAAAAAAAAGCATAAACAAATCACATATAAATTATCTAATGTAAAATTAATTAAAATACTAATTAAAATGTTTTATTTTTAGGAAAGAAGAAGAACCGAAAAGCAAAGATGATGAAAAAGTTGCAACTGATAAAGAAGATATCACTGATAATGGATCAAAAAATATTACATTTAAAAGGAGTCAAACGATTAATTAACCGTGAATTCCGGATATTTGTAATGTTATCCGGTTGATTTCCGTTACTGATTCATTTTGATCCAACTCTTTGATACCTTTTATCTAATTTAAATAAAAGCATATGCTATGTAAAAATAGATTTTGTTAATTAATTTAATAATTTTTAAAAATTTGATATTTCTCAAACAGTTTGAAGTAGCGTCTTTTTTTTTTTATTATTTCAAATTTTAATAATACTTTATTGTATTGATAAAATTCAAAAGTAATAAAAAACTTTCATATTGTACTCAAAATGATAGGTAAATTTCAATCTTTGTTTTCATTTTTTCGTTTTTTTTACCTACATAAGTCCAAAAGAACTTTGCGTATTTGTGATAATGATAAGAAATACAATCATTAATCACCATTCAATTACTTTTTTTTGATCAAAACTTATTGATAAAGGTAAAGAGATTTGTTTATGCAATATAGCATAAGATTATAAAAGTTAGCCTTGAATTTTAAGAATTTGCCATTAAAAATAATAGAAGGAAATCATATTTTCATAAATGATTAATGAATGGATGATTGAATATTGATAACAATCATTGATAAATACAAAATGATAGCATATTTATTAGCTATGCTATTTTATTCCAATGATAAATGTTGTTGCATTTATCATAATGATAATAATCATTAATCACTAATCAGTATTTACCTTTTTTTTTTTTCAGATCAATATACCTACAGCTAACACATTCACTACCATTACTTATTTATCAAAATTAATTTGTTTATTTGATGATTAATTTGTAATGAATGCTTATCATCTTTGATAAACTATCAAAAGTATTATCAATGACATATATTTGTGAATATTTATTAATTTAATGAAAATTATTTAATTCGCTTTTTTCTTTTGAAACATTTGTTGGAATTATATGAAAAAAATACAGAAGTTAATGTGCATTGGAAATGATTTAAAATAAATGAAAAAAGAAATTAATAATTAAATTAATTAATGTAATTTGATGAAGTAAATATAGAACATTTGTCTTTCTTCGAAATTATGCAAAACATAAAACTTTTTAAAACACATTAATTTATATCAAATTAATTCCGATCCAGATATTTTCCGAAATGTTCATTTATAGTTATGCATTGTTTCGATTCGATCAATATATTCCGGAACAGGTTTTTTTAATTAACAGGTATAACTCTTTTTGTAAAAAAAAAAAAAAGAAAAAAATGCAACCGAAAACTTAACTTTTCCTGTTTTTTTTTTTCATCCGGTTATATCTTTTCCGAATAGCTAATTATTAATGAGATAAAAAGAAAAATGATTGAAATTCATTTAAAAAGATAACATTTCTGGACAAGAAATTAATTATTTGATACAATCTAGCTAACAAAACAAACCGTATATTTTTTATACTTTAACTGGAATTAGTATTAAAACTTAAAATACGGAATCAAAATTGCCATCTAATTTTTCATTAAAGAAAAAAAGAAAAAGAAAAGATTAAATGATAACAGTAAATTTAGAGCAAAACAAATGTTCGAAACATTTTTTTTTTTGAATTGTAAAAAATTTTTTAAATTTCAATTTTTTTCTTAATTTTAACAAAATTTTTGAAATATTTTTATTTGAGTGAAATGTTTTTTTTGCTTTTCCTTTTTTTCTTTTTTCTTTTGCTCGTTTCTTATCAAAATAATATCTAAATTTATTGTATTCGTAAAGTAATTTTTATGACAATTTTCCCAATGTAAACCATAATTTTCATACAAATAAAACAGTAATAAATTTGGGATACTGTATCGATTCTTAGTGATTTTGTCCTTTATCAAATGCTAATCAATTATCTATCAGTAATTTTAACATTAAATTGCCATAAAAATTGTTTTCTTATTGGGTTTTCTTTTTTTAATTTAATTTTTATGATTTTCTTAAAATAATTTGATTTGATTTGGTTAAAATATTGTGACGTTTTTTTTTTTGAAGGTAAATGATAATTAGTGAATAGCATTTCGAATTATTCTATTACTGGTCTCAAAAAAAAAAAAAAAAAAATTGATTTATTACTAATTTAGCATTAAAAACTCCCGAATGAAATATGCAAATTTTCATTTAATAATGTTATTATCAAATGAAATTTTGTTAAATTCGCAAAATTTTTCAACGATTTTTGACTTAAATACTGTTAAAATTGATTAATTTAATTCATGACTAATTTAATTTCATTTAGTAATTGAGTGAGCATTAATTTTGGTAATGATAGAAGAATTATTTTACTGATTTAATATCTATTTGTCAAATTTTTATTGTAAATTCAAATTACAAAATTCTTGAAAATGATAAATTTAGTGCATTTGCTGAGTCATAGGGAACAATAAGCATTTTTTTTCATTCATTTTGAATTCAAATTCAAATTCACTTCGGTTAGAAATAAATTTTGATGAAATCATTAACAATCATTTGTAATAAATGATGATAAATCTCACATTAATCACATCAATAACATATATCAATAAATTATTCCATTCATATGATTATTGCAAAAATAATTATTTGAAATTTTTAATTATTTTTAAAACTTTTTTTAAAAATTTTTTAATTATTTTTGAATTTTAACGGATTTGTTTTTTTTTTAATTATTTTTAAATTTTAATGAACTTGAAAAAAACTCTTTTTTTCTGAAACAATTAATAACAAAAAAAAAAAAAAAAACAACAAAATTACCGCAAATATATCAAAATAATATTATGATTTATTAGTATCAGAGAAAAAAAAATAAGGAGAAGAGGGAAAAAAAACAAGGAAAAGAAAGAAAGAAATTTTTTAAATTTTCTTGCAAAAATTTTTTTTCTCTCTCTCTCTCCCTCATTTTTCACAAAATATTTGAAGTATCCCCTGTTCATGTGGTTTATTTGTATTGTGGTGTAACAAAGGAATGGTCAGTTGGTCATCTATTAAGGCTTTCAGAAAGTGGTTTATTTACAAACGGTCATTGTCATATCCTTTTGTTTTTACTCTTCCGCCAATGATCTAAAAAATTTCCGGCAATTTTGACATCTTTCTTATCTTTCTCCTTTTTTTTCCCCCTCTTTTTCCTGTAATGATTGTTATCAAATCGTCGAATGAGTCTTTTCTTTTTCCTTTCCTCTAATTTCCTGTCCCGTTAATCGGATTTTCCTCTAATTTCCTGTCCCGTTAACCGGAATTGATGATGCAATAAAAAAGAAATCGAAAGAAAATGACTTCTTGATTTAATTAATATTAATCATATATATGTGTGGAGAAAATTGAAACTTAAATACTCCATATTAAATCATTTGATCTACATCACGTAGAAAGTTTCAAACTCCATTGTTTTAAAAAAAAATTACCGCAAAAAGTTCAAAGTTCAAATTATTAAAATAAAAGAATTGAAAAAACAAAACATTCAAATTTTAATTATTGAACGATGGTAGAAGATGAAAATGAAAAATAAGACAAATTATGCTATTCAATGTGATGTCATGATGAAGCGCAATTGTCAATCAATTATGCTATGAATATTTTGCGCGGCAAGAGAAATGCAAGAAAATGATCGTTATTTATTTGAAATAATCTAAACGAAAGTAATTAATTAATTAATTATTTATCGAAAATAACAGTAAAAAAGTAAATTCCTATGAATTTGATCAAATTAATTCGTTTAATTTCATAATTTTGTTTCAATTTTTTGTTGCATTTCTTTGAACATAATTAAAAATGAATGATTTTAGCCAAATAATTGAAATTATTCAATAATCAATTGAGAAATAAATTCAATACTAAATTCAATATTAATTTATGTATTTTTTTCTGGCAATTTAATATAAAAAATTTTGAAGGAAAAAAATATTTTTTAAAAATTCACATCAAAAACATTTCCATTTCATTACATTTACAAATCTAACTTTTTTTTCTCCTAATTGAATGAAATGGAATGGAAAATGTTTTTGCGCCATTCCAAATTTAAAAATTAAGTAAACTTTAAAATCTTTAAATTTCAAAATTTCCCAAATTGGTAGATATTAAATAGTATAAGAATTGATTAAAATTAGCTAATATATTTCAAAAAATGATAGCATTAATTAGAGAGTTAATAAATGAAACTGAAATATCAAACTTTATTGATTAATTAGTTGTCACGTTTAAATTTTAATAAAATTCAAAATTTTCATCAAAAGAGTTTTGCGATGAATTAGTTCAATTTTGGTGACATAAATAGTAAACAATTTATGACAAATTTTTGAAAATGGAAAAAAGTAAACGAAAAAGTAAGAAAGCAAAATGCAAACTTTTTTTTTTGTAAAATAATTTTTTCATTTAAATATTTCAAAAAATTCGCATTGTTTTATCAGATAAACATCTGAATTTCCCAAATATTTGAATTATAATTTATGCTAATTTTTCAGAACTTTTAAATGATAATTTCCAATATTTCAGTAAATAATTTCCAATCAAATTGATAAGTACTGCAAAATACCAATTCATATCAATGTCTTTTCATCATATCACAATTGCTATCTAAAATGTGTTGATCAAAGATTACTAATTAAAAATTTTAATTTTATAAAATTTTAATAAAGCAAAAATGAAATGACATGGCGTCATTCAATTCCCTCCTCGTATTTTGTGAAGTTTTTCCGGATGTCTCTTTTCTCGCTTTTTTTTTCTTTTTTTTAATCAATAACGATGATAATATAAAAAAAAAGAAAGAAAAGAATGGATCATATATGAATGGAAAAAAAATTCCGGTAATGAAATCCTGTATAAGAATTCCGGATAATTATAATTCGGTTAGCCATTTTTGTCATCATACAATAATTCGAATAATCTGAACATATTATCATATTAAGCAGCTAATCAATTGGGTAAGCAACAAATTAAAAATTAAAAACCTGAATTCATTTCATCATTTTATAAACATTTCCTTGTATAACATAAACATATATAATTATGTATTATAATCATATGCAAAAAAAAAATCTTATCCATTTGATAATAATTATTAAACATAATTAATTTCGTTAAAGTTAACAAATCTGTAAATTAAAAGAAAAAGAAAACAAATAAGTAAACAGAAATAATTATATACAATACAAAAAAGCAGGAAATAATAAGTAAATAATTATCTTTTTTTTTGTTTAATTAAAAAATGATTACTGATACTTATCATAAATTATTGCATGTCGTAATTAGTACTGATAATCGCAATTATCATTCAATTATCACTTTATCACTTCTTCAATAAACAACAAACGAATTCAAATAAAAAAAAAAAATGCATTACATCACAGTATGTCACAAAAAATGTCGCAACATTGCTATTTCTCTATTTTTATCACTTATTCAGCAACATTTTTTCTTTTTTATCATTGATTAATCAACTTATGATTAATTAACAACAATTTTTGGTATAATTAGTTTTTAATAATTAATTCATTTGTTTTGCTATTCTAATTACGCTTTTCCTTCATTTTATCTTTTTGCAATTGCGCTTTTTTCCAATTTACTTTCATACCTTTACTTTTACTCCTAATTTTTACAGTTAAAAATTACACGTTATCGATTATGTAAATGAATAATACTAAATTTAAATAATATTTTAAACGAGTAATTTGAGAAAAAATTGAATCATACAAGCATAAGGAAGTCTTCTTGAGTTTAACAAACAATTATTTCTTGTTATCAAGGAATTGAATTGAATTGAAATGAAATGAAATAGGAGAAATGTGACATACTGTATTATATTGAGTCATTAGAAATTTCAATACAATTATTATTTTATTTTAATGCAAATCTTTTATTAATTTTAAATTAATTTAATGCAACTTTTCATTAATTCTTGAAAATAATTGCGAAAAAAAAAACTTTTTGTAACTTTTATATTATTAATATATTCCTTTTGACTTTAATATGATCTATATAGGTTAAAGCTCTAAGAAGAATTACGACAAATTTAATAATTCTTCTTAATTTGTGGTTCCATTTTTAATTGACCATTAGATTCAATCGGACAATTAAATGTTTCATCATTATTGGATGATGCTAACGTATTATTACTGGTCATTAAAGCAGAATGATGAGTTGAATGATTAAGCTGATTTTGATGACATGTCATTTCTGCATCTTCGTCATTTTCTTCTGTAAGTGTTTCCAGATAACCATTAGGACAATTTGTACGAACTGTCACAATACATTGATTCAAATGATTTTGAAGCATTTCACAAACCTGAAAAATTTTTTCATTTTAATTAAATGATATTTTTTTTTGTTTTAAAATAAAAATTTCAAATTAAAATAAAAGTCATGCGTGCTTATTTGATAATTATGATTATATCCAATAATCATTCAACTTTCAACTTATTAAATTTCGATAAATTTTTGAAAATATTAAAATTGGTAATAAAATTAAAGTTAACAAATGACAAATATGATCATCGCAATTTTTATATTGTCCATTTTTTTAAATAGTCAAAAAAAAAGTGACAAATGTGACCATTTCAATTTTCTATTGCTGTCCTGCTGAATTGTCAAAAATGTCAAAAATAAAGCTATCATTGCTGCGGAAATTTTAATCTGTCAAAGATACGCTTTTTGGCAATTTAAAAAGTTTCCTTATACAGAAAGATATAAAATATCCATATCGAAATAATGCTTGCTTTAACTGACACAACCAATCATCATATAGTTATTTTTACTAATAATAATAATAATAATAATAATAATAATAATAATAATAATAATAATAATAATAATAATAATAATAATAATAATAATAATAATAATAATAATAATAATAATAATAATAATAATAATAATAATAATAATAATAATAATAATAATAATAATAATAATAATAATAATAATAATAATAATAATAATAATAATAATAATAATAATAATAATAATAATAATAATAATAATAATAATAATAATAATAATAATAATAATAATAATAATAATAATAATAATAATAATAA
>NW_018108355.1:94322-128214 GCF_000183805.2 Loa loa | reverse complement strand
AATAATAATAATAATAATGACAATAATAATAACAATAATAATAATAATAATAAATAATAATATTAGTAAATTAAAAATAAATTTCCATATATGAAAGCTTAAAATATAAAATCTAAACTTCTTGAACAAAGAATATGTTTTACAATTAATTATCGGGTAAATTATTAAAATTTCAACTAATACTTGAAATCCATTCACATTTGATCCTATCACTGCTATATATCCTTTAAGTCAAAATATTTATTAGATAATATCGCGTAACTCAACCCAACTGAAATATATTATTCCTTATTTAATATTGAATTGAATTTTAATTCTTCACTTCACTTGAACATACTAATGCAATTGCATTAATGCCAAAGTGGCTTCTACACCATGCCTTATTTCAGTTTGACTTAGTCATATTTGTTTATACAATATAATTGGTCCTGCCATAATGTTCTTTCATTATCAACTATTTGTTGAATAAATTTCAACAAATATACTTCTGCATATGTCTTTACCCTTTGACCTTGAATAAAAAGCTATTCTCATGTTCAACATATACTGATTGCAAATATATAAGAAATAAATCACATGTATGGCGCCGGGTTTTTTTTTTTTTCCTCTTATACTTCCTTTTCCTTCAATTGTTCAAGAAAGTAAGGACAAAGCTCGTAACAGTAACCGGCAAATTTATATAAAAATTATAATACCGAGAAAAAATGATCTTTTAATGGTTGATGAAAGGCAATACGACACCGTCTTTTCCGGTACGTATTAGTCGCCATCGGCGTCTGTAACGTTTTGCCGATCCTTGCAACTCCTCTCGTTTTTTGTTTTTTGTTTCTAACTTTCGATCAAACAGTTTATATTGAAAAGTTTTTGCGATAGAAATTTCATTTGAATTGTGCTTATCTTAAAAAGCTAAACTTTTGCACTAAGAATAAAGTGCGGAAAACTTTTTTTTCTTTTTTTTTTTCGTAACGGCAATATTAAAATTTAATTTTATTGTTTTAATAAACAAACCCACGTTGACTTGCTTACCCTACCTTATATTGGAATTAATAGACTAATAGATGGTTCTTGTAACCATGTTATTATGAAGTTTGAAATAAATTTCAAGACTGTCATGGATTTTTCAACTTCATTGGTTTGTTCAATATTTTAAGAATGCAACTATTTGTCGAGAGCAGTTTTTGTCTTTTTTATTGGTAATTAATTAATCAGAAATTATTCCAGTAAATGGTGAATGGGCAGAATGGTCTGCATGGAATGGTAATTGTAAAGTTGATTGTACGCAATTGAAGCAAGAAATAACAAGGAGACGTTCCGGTACAGTACATACCAAACTTGACGATATTTGGCCAAAATTGGTACGCAGGAGAACTTGTAATAATCCTGCACCAATGAACGGTGGATCTGATTGCTTAGGTGATCCGGAACAAACCAATGAATGTCCTTTGGATTGCCATTTGGATGGTCACTGGTTCGTATTTTAAAAATTCGAAAAATAAATGTATTATTGAAAAAATTCAGGTCCTATGAGATTTTCTCATCGTCATCTTGCAAGAAAGAGGAATGTATTAAAGTAAAAAAAAACTATGGATAGAATTTAAACCTTTTTTTCTGAAGGAAAAAAAAAATGAAACTAACTAAATTGATGCAGTTTTTTGAAACAAACATCATGTATTTTATAGGTCAGGATGGTCATCATGGTCACAATGTAGCGAAAATTGCCAAAAATTTCGTACTCGTTCCTGCAATTCACCCAGACCAACTAGTGGTGGACAGTTATGTAGTGGTCGTGATTTGGATACCAGGAATTGTACCCAGGGAGAAGGTTATTGTACAGAAATAGCACAACGATCAGCACCAACCTACATTGGATATAGCGTAGAAGCGCAGATTGCAATGTATGCTGGCATATTTAGTATGCTCATTCTTTTGCTTATCATCCTTATTTTGATATCAGCATTACTGTATCGATGTCGACGACGATGTAGCGGTGCAAAGAAGGATGGCTTTTATTTCGCTGAGAACAATGGCTAGTTTACTTTACTTAATTAATCTATTGATTAATTGTTGTTTAATATTACTTATTATGGTTAACAATATCTCTCAATCATTGAAGTTGGTCGAAAGATTTGCATTTATTGATTTGCATTTATTGCATATTGTGATTGATCTCTAAATCCTAAATAATTATCAATTTTGAATAGAAATTTTAAGATACAATTTCAGGACATGTACGTACCGTATTATTGCAACAACAACAACGATTACTTGGTGATCCAAATGATTCCCTTAAATCAGTAACAAAAGGTGGTAGCGAATTTTACACTTTGACAACGACTGCTTCACCAACTCATCCTCTTGTGAGACCGCCATCATTAACGCTTAGATCGGCTAATAGCAGTGGCTATTCGTCGACAAGAAAAATTACAGGTTGGAATTGCTTTCTGGTCGGGTCAAAGATTATTTTCTTTTTCATTAAGCTTAATGATGAAATTTTAGAGAGGAAATCCTTTTTTTCTTTTAAAATATCATGTCTTTATAATTGGAGGATCACGTGTGGCATTAATTACGGAATCATCGTCAAATTCATCGAATGGTAAAATTACAATAGCGCGAACGAATTCACGGACTTCGGACGAAAATTATGCAACACTGTATGATTGTGTAGGTGATGTCAATGATCAGTACGGGTCTTTCGAGCTTAGCAAACAGCCTCACATTGTCCTTCCTGCTTATGTGGATAGCATGGGAGGAAGATTACTGGTACTTTTTCCTTTCCAGAATAATTGAATGTTTAGTGATTTTATCACCACGAAAGAAGTAGTTTTATTTCCTATGTGCAATTTTTACATAACCTTAAAATTAGACCATATTCTAAAGTGGACTTTTTTTCTGAAAATAAGATTTGTTATAGATTTAAGTTCATTATAGAGAGAAGAGTAACTGAATATATGCGAACTAGTAAAGAATTAAATTCCGAAAATTTAAGACGACAAAGAAATGATTGATGAACTTCTTTTTTCTCAGCTCAAACGAAGTGGTGCTGCTCTGCTAATACCAGAGGGTGCATTCCAAACGAATCATATGGTATTCCTTGCTGTCTCCGATGATCTCAACGATTCACCCAAATTACTGGGTAGATCCAGCTTTTTTCTCATTCCATGTAATCCATGTATAAATACTTGTTAAAAATCACCAAAATAAAATTTCTTTGAAATTCACATTTCAACCTTTTGAATCACTTTCAGAAGGTAACACGGTGCTAAGTGCTGTGGTGATGACAGGCCTATGCGATGAGAATGAAAATGATGTCGTCATACATAGGCCATTTATCGTGACATTTAAACACTGTGCCAATATTTTTCCGAAAGATAACTGGACTTTCATGATTTACGCAAAAGGCAATCAAAACAACAACTGGGAAATGGTAGCACAAATTGGTGATGAAGATATAAATACACCTCTCTACTGTCAAATGGATTTGACAAGGTGCCACTTACTTTATTGGCAAATAAGAGTTAATATCCGGGTAGGGACAACCAGATAATCCTAGTAACCGGCACCACCGACAACCATGAATTTAATAGTAGAAATCCAACCTTTTTAAGCCTCATTTTCTTTTGCAGGTGCCATATAATGATAGAGCGCTTCTGCAAGTTACTGTTGGTCGGTAAACCACGTCGACCGACGATAGCAACGATGAAACGGATGCACTTAGCTGCGTTCGGCCCCTTGCATCGTATTTCCAATGATACTTCCATTAGAGTGTACTGCGTACCCGAAACTGGGATCGCCATTCAGAATGTCCTGTGTCAAGAAGAAAATACCGGTGCTTTGCTGGCTGAATCCGAGAATTTCCTGATGCGTGAGAAGGGTGCCTTATGTGTGTGTCTTGAGGAAGTGTCAACAGGACTTGTCAAAAAACCCGAAGCACAATATTTGGTGTGTTGATTATTGGATGTTACTGAACTTCACTCCACTTTAAAATCTTACAAAAAAAGCATAAATTTCACACAAATCCAAAGTTCTCGAAAGAATGTGATAAATACGTTACAGGAGATACCGTCTAGCCATCATCTATGGTGTGTGCAAAACGGTTTGCACTGCAGTCTGAAAACTGATGTCCCCGAAGATTTGCTAGAAACAATTACTGGTCGAATTGTCATCTACCAAAAGGGTAATGCCGATGCGAGAGAAGTGCTACATTTCGATATGCAACAACCAATTGTAAGTAAGACGAAAATCCGTGAAGCATAACTATGAAAAAGCTCCTGCAAAGTGCAAGATTATCTGAATTCATTATTCTCATCCAAAAACCAACTTATCGGTCTAAAACATATCGGAATAGCGTGGCCTATTTCAGGAAGATGGTGAAATGGAAGAAGATGGAGTACTTTCATATGGTTTTTTATTGGATTATGCAACAAGACGAAAACTGGCGGAGCTCTTCGATGTTCCCACTGATCCGACAAAGGACTGGCGAGGGCTAGCTAAGAAATTAAATCTCCATAGGTATATACAGGTAATGATATATTTACTCAACCTCCGTTTTAAAAGGATAATGGACTGCCTCCACCAATTTTGTTTTCAGAATGTTAGAGTTGTGGAAGTAATGTACTGAGCTACAGACTAATCCAACTTTCAATTTGCAGCACCAGAATTCACAGTAATCCACTAAAACTATGGAAATAATTGCAGTAATATTTCAGTATTTTGCAACCCGACCTGGTCTTTCACCAACATCACTAATTCTGGACCTATGGGAAACTGTAGAATTCGGCTCACAACGGGCAGTACTGGATTTTCTGCAAACTGTCCGAATAATGGGTCGACCAGACGCTGTAGCGGTGCTCGAAAGCTATCTTTCCAATTCAAAAAACATGAACAAATGAAATAGGGAAAATGGAATTCGTTTCAAAAGAGTGATTTACTGCAAAGTACAATTGAAGAATTTAATATCTTACTAATAGGTCTCAATTAGATGATGTATTACTCTGAACTGAAGCAGTAAATGTCCTTTTTCTAACAAATTATTAATGGAAAGAATTCTGGAAGACTCACTGCGATTTTGCATAAAGATGTCGACATAATGAACTATCAAAATCACCAGCCGAAGCCGTTCTTCACTACATTACATTGCAATGAACGGTGACCCAATATGAACCCGTAATCCTTTGAACATTATCCAAAAAAAAAAAATCGATTGAACTCAAGATGAGGTCACACCTAAATATTCTGTAGAAAATGAAGACACGCAGGGAAAGCATTCCGAACAGAGCATTTTCCAGCAAAGTTATGAATTACTATAGCATTAGTAGTACATCACCGACCAAAGTAAATATGTGCAATATATGCATCACAAATGGTCTTTAACTATGCGCACATACCGTACACTGGGTAGAAAACAACTTAAATACATAGACGAAAGCAAAGTGATATAACGAATAAAAGATGTCTAATATAAACTAAGAAAATGCCTAACAATGAAGTGCAATTACTGCACCGGTTATACGCGGCTTCGAAATTCCTTCGCTAGCTTTCTGGCGTCCACTTGACCTTCATCCTGATATAAAAATTCGTCTTATAAGATGATGCTATATCCTCCAATCAGAGAAAAACTTAGCTCATTTATCTGACAGAAATTAAGGAAGGTAATAACGTACCTGGATTTTACTTTTAACTTCGTGGTCGATTACTTCCCCACTGCTATTTACTAGCCTAACAGCGGGTATCGTTTCCACACCATATTTCTTCAGGAATTCTCTGCAGTAAAAATAAAGTTGCGGATAATTTACTGCCATTCGTGCATGATTCCTCAATGCACATATCATCATAGTTACCGCATAAATCTCACTGGCTCAGCATTTTGCGTAATTATATGAACAAAACAAATAAGTCATGACAAAAATTGCCAGAAAAGTACTGGTGCAGTAAACGTTAAACAGTGAAAATCTGGTCCGGTAATCAGTGAAATAGGCAATTCTACGCATAATTTTAATGTTATCTCTCACAACTTCCAACTATTAGGAGTACGGAAAAAGTAAGCGAGACTTACGAAATATGTTTGTCACCAAATGGGATATAGGGCACATTCGGAAGTGCTTTGTTATAGTAATCTATCTGGTGTTTCGCCTCACGATCACGGGAAACCCAAACTATTTCAATATTTTCGTCTTTTGCAGCTTCGTCATACCATTTCTAGAAAATGTAATTACCGCACACAGACAGAAAAGTAAAGTCCTAAAATATTTCAAGCACTGACCGTCGGGAAACCCGAAACAGCTTTCTCCAACTTGACGGTGATTTATATTGATTTGTAGCATATAAATTTTCCTTTTGCTTATCCCTGTTAGCCGTCTATATAGGGTAATAGACAAACGGCTTATTGTGACAGGGCATTGCATATTACGTTAATGTCTGGGAATTGTGTTGTAAATCCCCCTTGTTGTCGTTGTATATATATATGTGTGTCCTTTCCAGACATTGTAATCCTGCCCATCTGTCTGCTATATAAGGCTCATATCTTCAGTCCGTATTATTATTGTCATCATTATTGTTATTCTGCTTCCGTCAGTCGACTCACCACTTCGTCTACTCTAGATATCCGCGCTTTCATTCATCGCTTCATTGATTTGCATTCATCGACGTATTATTTCTCTCTGCTACTTCGTTTCGCATTATTATTCTGAATATTTCACTAACTAATAAGATGTTCCACGAATCCGCCGCTCTTGGTTGCAGCACAAAGCATCGAACTTCTCAACACTTCTTCGAAGAAAGTAAGTCCTTCGTTTTCTAGGATTCGATTTTCATTTGTGTACTCCACAAACTTTTGGACACTGACCGGTGCAAAACAAAGAAATACTGTGTGTATGGATTTCAAAAGTACTGTGAAACAAGAATGCGGAAGGAAAGACTTACTTTCAACTTGGGTGTGAACGTGCGGCAGTGACCACACCATCCAGATGAGAAATACAATATAATGGCCTGGAATCTAATAAAATTATAGGGCGTCAGTCTGTTCGGTTTCCTTAAACTTTTCTAGAAACATGTTACACAACATCATACACAATCTGGGTGCTGCTATCCCAGTTAGGACAAAGTCTTGTCAAAGATAAAATTACAAACCTTATTCTTCAACTCATCCACTTTGACTTTTTCGCCATCTCGTCTCGTCAAGGGAACATTTTTCAGGAATTCTGCACCTGCTGCATAACAACGGCCAAAGTTAAGCCTCACTGTTCGAGGCAACAGCATTTTCTGACAAATAAATATTAAACCACTCTAAAATTAAATGACAAACGTTGAAGGAATTTTTCATTTAGTACTTGTTAGATTACCGAAATCAAAGCTATGTTCAAATAAGATTTCTAAAATATCTGACAGACAGGACGATGAAATCTTGTAAGTGAAATTAAAGCAGCGAAGAGAATATAAGCTGACAATGTACCGCATAACATAAAAACGTCATAGTATCTACACCATGGACAATGATATCATTGTACCTACACAATGGACAACGCCAGAGGGTAGCCATATGTCCGTGATAGTCCCGATGGAGCTTACAAGACTCCTCCCCAATCCTTATATATAGACATGTATGTGTGCATATATATAAGAAATCCGAAAGTTCGGTTTTTTACAATCGAGCAAACTCTACGACATCCTCTTCGCATATCTGCCACCACTGAACAACACACTACAGTGTTCCCTCTTTTCGCTAAAAATGTTCCCTGCAACATATCCCCAGCGCAACGAAGAATGAATTCTTGTATCAACCATCACGCAACCTATCAACTAACCGACAGTTAAATTATTATCGAAGGCAACAAGGAATTTGTTAGTTGATCATATTACTTGCTTTTTGTATAACTCATTTATCCTTGCTTACCAATTCACCGCGTAATGTATACATATATCTTTCACACTTCTGTTGTTAAGTAGTAATATTGTGCAGGAACAATATTATGTCCCGAATAAATCCATATTCCCGCCAGTACTTACTTGCTGAACAAATACGACTAGACGGCAAATACACATTAACCAGGAAATACAACAAACAGCAAATGCGAAATGATAAACCAAAACAATCGAGAGTACCCCTTTCAATCGCAAACCCCTTGCATCCTTTCACCGCGGTCTCACTCACCGCCACTCAACTTCATTCGTGCTCACAACGAAAAGCGAAGTCCCAGCAGCAATGAAAGGTCAAAATATGATTTTTATTCTAGGCTATAGTCGTTTGACGTATTTCCTCTCCGAGTGATCTCGATTTTATCCCATACTAGAGATGGCTGAACGTGAACTTTTCGGAATTCAAGGTTCTTAACTATGCTTGGAAGAATCTGAAACCTGGAACTCCCGAACTTATATCAAAACAATATCTCTAACCTATTCGTTGGACAAGTTGTCGGTGATCACTGGTGCAAATTTTGTTCGATCACTTTGTTCCTCTTCCATTTAAAAGCAAGAAAAACGAAAATTGATTGGGAAATATCACTCGAATGAAAGAGAATACCTTTGCTTGAAAATATTGTGATCCGATTGAGTGACAAAAGCGATGAGTCATAAGCAATACCTGGGCTGGGCGAATGAGTGATAAGAGCATACGTTTATAAGGAGAAAATTATGTCGACCATTCGCTCATTACTCTTTATATTTTTCACTTTCACAATCAGAATCGAAGCAAAATAAATTGCCGATAATTTGCGGAGTGTAATGTTAGGGATATCCGAAATGGAAACAGCTTGTAAATTTAATTCCTTGAGTTCTTGTTAGTTTTTGAATATTTCCTTTGAAAAGGTTATCATCTTGAGAACGATGAAGAGACATTCCCATGTTTTAGAAGACATTTCGATGTTGAACATCAGCTTTAATTATCAGGTTTAATTGTCTAAATTACTGCTAGTATATTGGCTTTTACTGATGCGGATGTCTAATGTTGAAACATTTCTAATACAAGGAAAGAAATACATAGCATTCAGATATTGTAGGTATGAATCAACTTAGTTACATAAATGGTACTGTTGCACAAAACATTGGGATAATGCATATTAGTGATAACTTATCATTTGTAGCTGGCTACGTTTTATCACTACTTTAATGGGAAGATAATACTTTGCATTTTCCCTGTTCCATTTCATGATTGATTTCCATGTATATTGTAGACCACTTCACTAAAATTATTTGACCTATCGTCAGCCTAATATTAACATTTTTAGCTTGACTAGAAGTGGACTTTCTGTAAGAAACTTGTAAAGTGGACTATCAAGTCATTCCCCTTACCTAATATATTGTTACTTTGCAGTGCAGTGAAACATGAAATTTGAATTTCTTCAGAGATCAATTCCGGACATTCAAAACAGTCATGTATCGTTCTGGATTGTGGACACAGTGTGGATTGACAGATTGAGAGCTCTTTCATTATTCTATGGTTGGTGATGCAAGGCCGTTCTTAGTTGGTGGAGGGATTTGACTGGTTCATTCCTATAATAAACGAGACTCTAGTCTACTAAGTAGTTACTGACATGACTTCTCAATTTTGACCAGATAACTTTTTAGAAGGATAAGCAATGTTTAACTGTATGAAGTTGAATGTAAGACTGGAAGAGTCGGTGTGCTGTAATTATTAACGAAAGGGTAACTTTTCAACGTACCTTTCAATTTTATGTACTACTTTCACTATATGTAATAGTTAACTTTTTTAATCTTGTAGTCCTACCGCAAGGTATAAGTATTTCTTCACTTATATTAATGAGTTAGTTTTGTTAGTATTTCATATCTTTCAGAGTTTGCCGTACTGCAGCGACACGCCAAATTAGTCTTCCTGGCGAGTAATTCCAAGCAAACAATTTGTTTTTATATTATTAATGGGTAATTGCCTTTCATTAACGCATGGTTTGTCGGAACAAGAACTTACAGATATTCAGCGCGAGACAGGATGTTTGTTTCTCATTTTTTAATTTCAGTGGGATTTCAAAATTTTTTTCCAAAAGAATTTCAATAAATTTATCTTAGATAATGGGAACATCCCCTTGTAATGTTGATTGCAATTATTATTTTCTATTTACAAATTTGAGTCAAATTCAGTTTAGGCAGTTCCGGTTTTTTCTTATCTCTCGGAATTGGTTTCAGTAAAGTAATTAGTTCCCTTTAATCAATATTTTGTCATTTCTTGGGATTATCCTCACTATAATTATCTTGGATTGTGCATATTCCACTTTTTTTGGATGAAGAATTTCTTGCTCAATCCGTTGCATTAAACAAAGAAAAGAACGAAAGTTCCTCATCCATTACTGTGGGTACAAAACAAAAAATCTTGTCTGGAAATCGATGCGATGAAAATGAAATATCGTAATATAAAGTAAACCTTAATTCCTCATACTATGATCAGTCATATTAGGAAGTTAATACTGCAACTAATAATATTTGCTTTCAACTTGAACCAAATTTAATTTTAATCTGCAATCCTATCGAATATATCCCAACACCAGTAATTCTTCCACATGGATTTCCTACATACTCGAAAATAAGTGTTCATAAAGAATTGCTCAAATATTCAAGCAATAACGAGATATTCATTACTATATAATTTCTCTGCTATTTGAATAAATGTACTTTTATTTTATCATTTGATTTTTACTTGTAAAAATTACTTTGCAGTTAAACGACGTCAAATACTTCGACTACATGCCAGATTTTTGTCGCTTGACAAACATGGTTAATTCCATAATTTTACAGTTTTATACTAGCATTATTTCCGGGAGTTTTTTCTTTTTTTTTTTTTTTTTAGAATTTCATTTGAAATGCATGAATTCGACTCATCCGTAGAATCGAAAGGTTGCTTCTTTCAATATGATTTGTTCGGATCATCCAAAGGAATTTATGCCATTGCATTTACACTCTCATGATGTTTAATTTTCTCATTAATTGGACAGGTTGGATTCTTTTTTGTCACTTGACAGTAAGCAAATAACGGGACAGTCCTTGATCAGTCAATCGCTCAATTAAACTCCCAGACCTTACTGCAAATCTTCACTAAAGCGTTTATGACATATAGATATGAAAAAATCACACTTCTCAACAGCATTTTCACAGCCCTGTTTACCACAGAACACTAAAATATTTTGATTTTCGTAGAAAAAAATATCCCAGCATTTTTGACAAAAAAAAATATCAAAAACTGTAGGAAGAGGCTACGTTGACCGTGATAACTTCATCACAATCCCATACCTTACTGCAAATCCTCTGGGTGATAGAATTATTGATGCGTTCTTTGCCGAAAGGTAAGTTTTGAAATTTTACAACATTATGTAAATATATTTTCTAATACTGCTAGCATGGGTAATTAAATTTTCTTATCAATTCATTTTTTTTTTTCACCCTTCAATCTAATCCTTGCTTAAATTATCCAAAATCTGAGTGAAATTCAATCAATATTTCACCAGTATGATTTGATCACATGAGAATCTTTTTTCTTTGTCTCCATGAAGCAATGCCTTCTTTGCTTCATTAAAACATCCGAAAATATGTCTCATCATTTTTCAGTACTATCCAAGGTTAACTTCAATCAAATGTATATAGTTGGGAATTGTCGGAAGCCACAGCAATAAAACATAATTAGTAAATAATAACTGAGTTCAAAGTTTAAGTCCTCTTTCAACATTGTTTCAACCTTTTTTACCTTGCACTCTATAGTTAATTTTAGAGAGCATTCGAAAAAGACGCTAACATTCCGTGAATTTATTCGTGTATTGGCGCACTTTAGGCCATGCACTTCGGCAACTAAATGTACTGCAATTAACAGTCGTATCGAAAAGTTAAAATGTATTCACTTTCAAATTTTAAAATACGCTCACTGTCAAGCTTTAAAATTTAAAGTACATTTCTGTGAAAGATTCGTTTAATTTTCGATTGCAATTGAATTTTAGTTGCATTTACTATGTATGATTTAAACAAAAATGGTTATATCACGAGGAATGAGTTCAAAGTGATCCTGAATATGATGATTGGTTCAAACATAACGTCCGAACAGGTCCTTATCCAATAAATCTTCAAATATCATCGTGAAGAAAAACCATTCAAAATATCGGATAGTTCAAATAAAAATGTTTTGTCCTAAACTTTATTTAGTATTCAACGTTCTACTTGCTCAATTTTTTAGCTTGAATCTATCACAAGTCGAACAATTACTGAAGGTGATTACGAAAAGAATGGTAAAATATCATTTGAAGAATTCGTTCGAGTAAGTGAAATTTTTCCATCTTTCTAAAGTGGTAGTTTCTTTACCTCCCGAAAGGGGAAAGGATGACAAATAATCCAACTCCGGTTTTCAGGAGGAAAAACAACATATATATCATTTATCAGCTTCAGGCAATGGGAGGTATAAATGTGGAGCAGCTAATGTCAATTCGATTTTTGGACTGATCTATTCGGTTGAGAATTGGATATATT
Source organism: Loa loa (assembly GCF_000183805.2). Taxonomy (NCBI): domain Eukaryota; kingdom Metazoa; phylum Nematoda; class Chromadorea; order Rhabditida; family Onchocercidae; genus Loa; species Loa loa. The sequence continues at coordinate 115,764 of NW_018108355.1, read as the reverse complement.
GCTATTACAGAAACGTCGAAGTCTAAGGACACTTTTTTGAGAGGTTCGGACGTAAAAAAGCTATTGATAAATCATAATTACTAAAGGCATATGTCAATTCCAAAAAATTAAAGGAGAAATTTTTATACTTCACAGCTTCATATACACTTAAATTTAATCTTCGGAGGAGGTAAAATATAAAAGTACTGCTATCAAAATTGCGAATACTCTGTGTAAAAAAAGATATCTTTGAAATGAAAAGGACACCATGAAATCTGCTTATTCCCATTTCCGCCAGGACAATCGATCTCAGCTTACCTTTTCAGTCTGTATAATATAAAAGGGAAGATTAAAGGAGGAAATTTCTTGAAAATTTCGAAAAGTCAAATACTAGAAACATTGTCTATTATGCCTCTAATTTTTATTTCACTCCAGGAAGTTCGATAATTTCAAATGTGAAATAATTCAAAGAACATACTGTATCCTTTGATATGTTATAATATAAAAGGGATTGAAATTGAAAAAGAATTCGGAAGTGTAAGCAACAGACAGATATATTAGTTGTCTTGATCAACTATATAACTAAATTATTTTTTGTAGGTTTCCTTTTTTTTCTCTGCCAAAGCAACTTTCCTGCATTATTAACGAAATTGAACCTATTAACAAAACGAAATTGCTGTAATTTTTTACAACTGATGATTAAATCTTAACTAATCGAGTGGCCAGAGTGTTGCTGGCCAAATAGAGTAATTTAGTGTGCAAGGAAAATCTCCAAACACCAATACGGAATTAAACATCTCTAAACACCAAACGTCATTTATGTGGAAAATTGAACCAAGCATTTTTTCCTGTGCGACATCATACCAGTGATACAAAAATCGGCATGAGAATACTTCTGCGTATTTTGTGCATTAACCCACTATAATCCCATCCGAACACTAATGCAATTTAAAATCCAGGACTTCATGGTCTCGAGGGGCGTTTTTTAGTTTGAGCCTGTAAGAACATATCCAGCAGTAATTGACTGTCGCAGCCAGTAACTAGTGGATACAGAATAATTCTCAAAACTTGACTTCAGAAAGAGTGGACATCCTGCACCTCGACTATCTGGATTTCATACCAGAAATTACTGGCACATACTCAAAATTGATATGCTTAATATTGATTATGTACAGTAGCTTTCTTATTTTGTTGAGGAGTAAAAAAAGAACAGATGAACAGCAGCAGGTTTAGGAAGACGGTACTCTGACAACAATAAATCAACATAGTGGCTGTGCATAGTATTTGTTAATATTGGAATCTGTTAATTAATCGGATTGAAATGCGTCATACCAAATTAACTCCATTCATATGTGATGAAGCATGCTACCATCCAATACAAAGTAACCTTGTTTGAAGCTTGGAAAGGAAAAGTTTCGAAATCTATCATGAGGTTTCATTTGACGGGCCAATGATGGCTCATCAAATGCAATACATATTGTTTTATGGCAAAATTTTCTGTAAATATGTGGTCAAGTTTCTTGCGTGGGGATCCAAACTTTCGAAATCCGCTTTTAGACCAGAATTTTCATATGGCATCATCAATGTCACGATGGAATGAATACTGCGACACCGGCGGGTCATGACATGTGATGGACTAAACTATGTTCTTACGTACAATAAACATACACGTAAGGGCGAGATCCACAATTCCACAACCTTGACCTTGTCGTCTCCGGCAGTCATTTCCAGGATAACGAACCAATGAATGATGAACGTACTGAAATAGAAGATTGTGTTGTTGAAGAGAATAATACGCATGTCGGTGGTTCATTACGCAGGAGAGCTGTATTAGAGCGACAGACAACATTAGATGCCTTTCTGTTAGGTGGGCTGGACCGGAGGGCATTTGTCAGTGGTAAACTGATTCGTGAAAAGACGAAGAGTAATCGGATGTCAATAACGATTACCCATTCAGGTAGACGGTTATATCATTAACACTGTAGTTGATAAAAGCAATCGATAATTATACGCGTTACCGAGAATATCTCCCATTAATTTAAGGTCATATCTGACATTTGTTTGTAACACGGTCATGGGAAATATTGCGCTAGACTGAGTGAATTATACTGACCGGGTAAAGTGCACTGTCACAATGGTCGATATCTTAGTAAATTAATAACTGAATGGTAGACTTCAGTTATTTCAAGAAGTAAATTGAAGTCGAGGAAATCTTTCGGATCAGTTGTTGAAGAAGTGGATCGTGGTGGAAGTGACGAACAAGGTCGCTACGACTGGATGAGGATGACTGGCGTCATGAAAAAAGTGGGTTTTTTTCTTTATTCTCAGTAAGTTAAGTTTCTTTCCTATCATTTTTTCCTTATGTTGGACCCGCATTAAATTTACTTCAAGATGTATGTAAGGTTTAATTCCATCATATTGTATTTCTATTTTCGCATATATTTTCATTTTCTAATAAAGAAAATTTGAGAATCAATTCGAGAGCATCATTCTATGCTTTTTCTTTTCTGAATTAGGCTCTTACAAAAGTGAGGGAAGTGTTTATTTGCAGGCAAAGATGAAAGCTGAAAAGACCACTCTGGATAAATATATTGAAGTTGGTCCACATTCCACGCATGGCTGTTCAAGTAAAAAAGATAGTAGTAAATAGAATATATGTTTACATATTTGTAAAATAAATGTTTGCATATCGTTAACTGTATGAGAAGTGCAGATATCAAATTTACTTGTGAAAGAAAAATTTGCAGTCGCCAATGCAATCGATACGCTGTTACAAGGATATGTACCCTGATTTGATCAGCAGAAATGCTTCTGATGTGGTATTAGTATCCATAAATTCGATAACTTCTGGAACTTTTAAACCGTATCCCGTGGTCTGCGCTGACCGAACATATGGGTGGAATTCCGGGAAAAAGTAATCTTTATTTACTAAAGAATACAATCTTACTTGTAGCACTGGGATGATTGCTGCTGATTCGAAAATTCTGGCGTTTTTAATCGATATTTTCAACTCCATTGTCATTTGTTCGATTTCAGATTTGTTCGTTTACCATATTCTATATGTAACGTGACTGGTGGAATTGCACGATACGACATTATACAGACTGCAATTTCAAAACTTTTGGAACCGCTTAAGACCTATAAGCAAATTGAGGTTCCGATTATAAATTTGTTTTCCCAATGTGTGTGTTTGGACAACAGTGATCGTTTAAAATTATTTTTTTTTTTGAATAGGACTGTATCAGAAGCTATTCACGTGCCAGGAGTTTCAATGCGCTTCGACAGCTTTTTGAAGCAGTTCTGAGTGAAGCATTACGCGTGGAATATCTTACCACCGTGATACCTTTCATGGCAAAATTGGCTTTACAGAGTCCAAGTCTGATAACTCAAGTAATTCATTTAAGTAGGCTACTACTGTTTTATAAAGGTTGTATTAGTTGTAAGTTGTATGGTATTCTAACACTAGCTTTTTCGTATTTGTAGTATACATATATCATTTGTAGTATTTTAATATGCTGTGTTATATATTCTGGAAAATTTGTCCTTGTAACGAGAAGTAATACAATCAGCAGATCCTCATTTCACTCTCAAGAACAGTTTTTTTGTATGTTTATCCACAGCAATGGTAGGTTAGTTAACATAAAAAATGACGAAAAAAGTATTTGGTAAGGAAGGCATATAAATTAAGCAAATGTTTTATGGTTTGCATAGTATCTTCTCTGTTCCAGCCAATACCGATATTGCGACGTGGAAGTTCTGGGTCGGTAACGATAAGCCAGCATCAAGCAGCCTCACTGCTTGCACACGCATTCTTTTGCACTTTTCCAAGTCGTAACACTGTCAGTAATGAATTACCACCAATTAATTTCTGGCGTTTGTTCAGTTTGCATTCTGCAAATGCGGTAGAAAAACTACGATGCCTAATGCATTATTTTCATATGGTTTCCAAGAAAAGTAACTTATTTTCCTCACTTTTTTGCGAAAAATTCTTAATTTTAAGACTGTAGAAAACACTGTGTTTCAAGTTGGAAAAAGTTGTAGGTTGGTGCTTAATTGCAGAGAGAAACTTTGCATAAGTTGTTTACAGTGCCGACAGGACTATTGACGATCCGCCGACAGAATGACTCGGCGCAGGAGTGGTCTTCCATGCATTTGCCTTTATCGAAGCTTTATGTTAGTCATACAGGTACAATAGAAGACGATGGTCATGGCATGTTACAAGTAGATTTTGCTAATGAATATATTGGAGGAGGCGTATTGAGCGGTGGCTGTGTTCAGGTAAGTTGTAGAACAACGATCCAATGTCAAGATTGCAGTTTTGTTCAACGTAAGATAAGCTAAGCTTGTTTGAAAATATCATTTTGTAGGAGGAAATCAGATTTCTTATTTGCCCGGAAATGATTGTTTCGATGATTCTCTGCGAAAAGATGCACCACAACGAAGCTATCGTTATTTGTGGTGCAGAACGGTTTTCTGGTTATGATGGCTATGGTTCATCGTTTCGTTGGCGTCCGATGGAGAAAATGGATTCATTTCCGAGGTTTTCCTTTTTTTTTTCTTTGTTTTTTTTCTCATTCTGCCTTATTGGTTGTTTAAAAATATCAGAAAGTTTTGTAATCTTTGTTACTACTCTAACTGTGGATAAACGAAGTTTAATAATGGACGTTATAAGTTTTTTTTTGAGGGAAATAGTGGTTACAAACGTTCCGCTGCAAGAAAGTCCCTATTACTCAGTGATGAAATGTTTCTGATTTAGATGCTACACGGATTTTATTTATGAAATGTTTCTGATTTAGATACTACACGGATTTTATTTTCAGGGATCGCTTCCATAGGTTATGTTGTGAGTTGGTAGCGATTGATGCTCTCCCATTTTCAAATAAACATGAACAGTTTAGTGTCGAGTTAGTAGATCGCGAATTACTCAAGGTATAAACATTAAATTATGTAGTTGATTTCCTTCCTTCCTGTTTCTGTAAGGAGTGATGGAAATGGTGTCTTTAGGCTTACGTTGGCTTTGCTGTAAATGATGGAACGATGAAGCCGGTTGCTACTGGAAATTGGGGTTGTGGTGTATTTGGAGGTGACTTGCACTTGAAAAGTAATTTTTTGTTCCTTTACTATAACTGATCTGTCTAAAATATTTGTTAGTGCTATGTATCATTTGAGCAATCAGTTTAATGAATATTTAGGTTTGATACAACTTATGGCATCGTCCGCACGGAAACGATGTCTTTATTATTTCACATTCGGCAATCAGAAATTTGCGGAGGACTTCACTGAAATTTACGGGATACTGGTGCAAACTGGTACTACAGTTGGTATGTTCCACTTAAAACTGTCATGGGAAACCGCCAGAATACATTCAGTTACTTAGTGCAGCTTGTTTCCTTTGATAGTAATGCATCGCATTTTGACCAGGCATGTCGGTTTCTCTAAGCTATTTCCTTTTGCTCCAGCTGTTAAACCACTCATTCACTTTAATTTATTACCAGTCAAGTTTCCAGACCAGGGGACTGTGTTTGGAACTTTTGAAAGTATTTGCCACCGAACTTCAACACTGCCTGATTGTTGCTTCTTGCCCATCGCATTAACGCGACCAGGTTGTGTCATAGCGCAGAGTTACATTAAAAAGTGTTGGAAAAGACTTTTGTAGGACAGCTGTATGACATGATAAATGGTTACTGCTCTGAATATGACAGGAATAGTTCTCCACCGCTGTTCGAATACATCTCTTGGAAAATCAAGGGAAATATAGTGTTAAATACATAGCAGACTTTGTTTGATATTTGTGATGTAGTTGCTTATCTCTGATATTACAGACTTTGACACTCAGTTATGTGTTAAAAATGTACGTTATATGGACATTCACAAAGAATAATTATCGCTATGATCAAATAGATATTACCATTTTTGAACATTGTTTGCTGAAACAACAAAATCCTTCTAGTCCTTTACGGATCATTACCAGCCTATCGCATATCCCATTTTCCAGAATAGGAAACAAACTCATCTTTGTGCATTTCTTAAAACAGCCACTAACAACTGACTCTATTGGAATTAAAATAAGGCAGAATACTATCTGTACAACAATAACTCTCATGTGGTGGACATTTAAAAATTCATTTTGTCATCTCTTATTCACCTCTAACCTTCTCCGTCCTAAAAACTCATTAAGCACCAGTGAAAACTAATTTTCATTTACCTTCTTCCGCTAAAAATATCAGCAAAGGAATTGGAAAATAGTTTCATTACTAAAATTTCGTTTTTAAAGATCAAGGCAAACAATTCATGTGCATTACGTTTTTTTTTTATTACAACTGACGGATATTTTCAAATGAATACCATCAATTACCTGAGTTCACTGATCAACTAAGTTATATATAATCTGATCGCAAATACGAGTAGCTCGTGCTTTCTGCAGCTAATATTACCGAGGAAAATAAAGCAATAAATTAGAGTCTGACCAGTAACTCGGACCATCCGCAAAAACCCAACCCAATTATCCACCAATGAATTTGTCGATATCAGCTTTTCGAGCGTGCAGAGCGTCTGCCAATAAACTTTTCAACTCGACGTAGTGACTGTATTTATTACCTGTTGCTGCTGCTGCCGATGGCTTTCGACCTGCATACTTGAGTAGTCTTCCTTGTCTAAAATTTCCGAAATTCATATGAATGGTCGATACAGCAGAGCTCCTGGGGAGAGTAAAATATTGGTATTTGTTAAGAAATGACTATTTCCGGAATTAGGCCGAGATGTAAAAATATTTGAGAAGTATTTGGTCGTTACTTCTCGTAAGTTCAGAAAAATTAACGAACTTTGCTACAAGTGTTCCAAGTCTTGGATGGACGAATCCCCATGCGCCCATATTTTTGTGTTCCTCTTGTGCCCAAATAAGTTCTGCTTTGCCATACTTAAGGCACTCCTCCTCGATTAAGTCGTATGGAAAGGGAGAGATTTGCTCAACACGACATATCGCTACCCGTGAATCTAGGTTTAGGTGGTTCCTTGCAGATACCAAGTCGTAGTAAACTTTACCTGAAACATACAAGATGACTGTATCACAGCAGTAAAGCCAGAAAGATCGAGTAATGGAAGTTCTCGAAAGAAAAAGAAAAAGTGAAGAGAAAACAATCAATAAAATTATACCGGTGCAGAAAACCAAGCGTTCCACCTTTTCTGGATTTTGACCAGCACTTCCGCTTTCTGGAATAACTCTGCAGAATTTCGTACCAGGCAGGAAATCTTCAATGGTAGAACGTGCTAATGGATGACGCAGAAGCGATTTGGGTGACATTATAATTAGTGGCTTTCTAAAAAAGTTCATGTAAGTCATTTCAGAATCTGCACCAGGAATAACGAATAACATTACAGTTCAAAGGACGATACCTGAAAGGTAACGCTACTTGTCGTCTCAAAAGATGACAAAAATTAGAAGGCGTTGTGCAATGTACGACAATCCAGTTTGTGTCATATAATTGCTGCGCTTCAAAAGTGGGTCCGAAGGCGGTATGCTGAAACCAAGATTATGAAAGACTATTCTGTTTATTTTTTTTCAACACCTCTCCTGCCAGAAACACTTTATGATATTTCTTATGCTGAAAGTATACCTCAACATCGATTCCGTCATCTTCATTACACATTTGCAAAAAGCGTTCCAAACGTGCACTACTATGTTCAGGACCCATTCCTTCGTATCCATGTGGCAGTGACATCACCAATCCCGATTGCCGAATCCACTTTGACTGACCTTTAAATAAACAGTAACGAAAAATATACATTAAAACAAAAACTATCGATTTGTAAGTCTAGTATTTCATACTTCAGAGGAAATAAATGGATGAAACCTGAAGACAAGAACTGATCAATAATACACTGAGCATTGTTTGCAAAATCCCCAAATTGTGCTTCCCATATAACTAACGAATTCGGATCCACCACTGAATAACCGAGTTCAAAACCGAGGATTGCAAATTCCGAAAGTGATGAGTTAGAAATACTATATTCAGCTTGCTGGAATGAACAGAGTCTTAGTTGGAAGCTAAAAGTTATAAAGTTCAAAATGGTTCAAGCAATCCTTTGATCTACATGAGCTACACTCGCCTGGTGCTGACGTTTAACCCAACAATTGTTAGTAACAGAAGTTTAATGCTAGCAACAAATTTTTTTTTTTTTTTTAGTCGCCGCAAAGTTAACCTAAGCAAAATGAAAGGAGCATAAGTCACAAGTGATAACTGCTTTTTAACGACGGAACCTTGAAGCTGTTTTCATATCAGCAATAACAATTACAAACAAAAAAACGGAAGCACTTTATCAGAGAGATTTTCCAGTGGATTATACGTTTTTGATCGATTTTCTGATCATGTAACACATGATGCCGGTGTGAAAATGTTCCCCTTTCCACATCTTGTCCTGACAAGCGCACATGAATACCTGAAATTTTCGAAAGATTAAAGTCAGTGACACAAATCTTGCAGTATTCCACCAGCAAAAAAAAAACCTTACGAGAAGGAGAGAACCAAAAGCAACAGCTTCTCCCATTGCCCAGTCAAAACTGTTGTCTTGAAACATTTGACGTCGTCCTTTCATTATTCTCTCCAGACCCCGATGAAGATTAAAATCTGCATTTTCGATAGATTGAAAATTTTTGTTAAAAAATGGTTTGGTTTTGAGAATAATATAAAGTCTTACTAAGCACGCAAGCACAATGCATGATTTCCCAACATAATGTCTCAGAAGCAGGAGATAGTATTTTTAATCAAGAACCGAAATCATGTAAGCCCTAATTTCGAAGCATCCTACCTCCCTTCCAACCTTTAATAAATACATTGAATGTAAGGACACTTACCTCGTCTGTCTGAAAGTTCCTATTTTTCAGAGTTGCAAAAACAAAGAAGGGACCTGCTGGAACAGATGAAAACTTCTCAACGATATGAGTAATCGTCTCTTTTGCAATACCAGTTGCTGGTATTTTGAGTGGGTCACGCTTTTTGAAGAAAGTATTCCATGGAGAATCAAGCCAATCCCTGTGACGAAGATACGTCATTTTTTGTGCCTCTTGGTAAGCACCTTCCAGTAAAGTATTGTATTTGGTTACTTCATCCTACAAAAATAAAGGTTTAAAACTACTGGTCTATACACCTTAAATGGAGTAACACACTATTTAACGACTAACGTTGTAAACTTCTCTCAGGATATCTACATACAGTAGCGTCCGACTTCCCGTTGCGCTGCACTGAATAACTATATGATTAAACAGATTGATTATGCGACAAGTATTACAAATCATACCTCTACATATTGCTCACTGGCAACATTTTCAGCTAGAATTTGCTTTTGGTAAATTGAAAGCACTGGTTTTGTCTTTCTAATGCGCTGATACATCAGTGGTTGGGTAAACATAGGCTCATCAAGTTCGTTATGTCCGTATCGTCGATAACATACCAGATCAATGATAACATCCTAAAATTGGAATACAGGAAATCTGCCCTGAGTATACAGTGAAAAAGTGCATGCTTATACACAGTTCAACCAACCTTTTTGAAAGTACGACGCCAATCAGCAGCTACATTACAGACATGCATCACTGCTTCTGGGTCATCACTATTCACGTGGAATATTGGACATCCAACAACACGCCCAATATCCGTACAATAGGGAGACGATCGAGAACATCGTGGATCGGTTGTAAAGCCAATCTAAATCACTAATCCTAAGACCTCATATGTGCATTCCAAAGTAATTTTTGGTGGTGAATTAAAGTTTTCGAATTTCCAAATACGGTTTTCGAAGAATTTTTACACTTTTACACGTGATTATTTAGAGGAAATATGGTAATTCGACAAAGTTCGAAGTGAATATAATACGTTGCTTACCTGGTTATTAACGACAAGATGGATAGTTCCATGAGTGGTATAAGCTTTTAAATCGTTAAGATTAAATGTTTCCATAACAACACCTTGTCCAGAAAATGCTGCATCACCATGCAATAAAATTGCCATCGTACGATCACCGTTTTCATCACCATTGTAAAATGACTCCGCTCGTACCTTTCCCAAAACTACGGGATTAACAGCTGTAAAAATGAAAATGAAAGCACCAATCAGTAAAAACATTTAAAGTGAAATCACTGGAATCTTCCCATAAAAGCTAATCAAAGACCAATTGATTTTTACATAATACATGCGCACGGGTAGACGCCAAGAATTGTAAAGATTACCTGATTTTCGGCCTTTTTTGTTGTTGAATCATTGACATTCTCAAACAGTAAGAGTATGTACCCATCAGATTTTTCGGAATAAAGTGGCCGGGTAAAATTACAACTCACTCTCGCTTCATTCCCTCCGAGGAAAGGTCATAAATTAACCTTCAAGATGAGATGGATTCGCAACAACAGCAATTTTAATTTTCCTTCCAGAAACTCGATTGAATCGCTCCAAGGAAATACCAAGATGGTATTTTACATCACCCGATCCTTCATCAGCCGGTTCCAGCGTAGAAAATTGGGAAAGAATTACTGGCAAAGGTTGGCGACAAACATTTGCTAACATATTCAATCGTCCTCTAAAAACTGTCTTCTTATGGATGAATTTACATATTTACATGAGAACATTTCTCCTTCTCGGAAATGATTCTAAAGTAGACATCTTAGTTTGATCAAAGTTCCAAAAACTGATACCGGTGAGGCATTCCAATCACAACAGAATCAACACCAGCCGCACTGGATACATCGATTACTTGTTTGGCAGCTGGTATTAGAACCTCGCAACCTTCAAGACCAAACCGCTTTTCGCTTGGCCACTATAATCTGATGCATTAATTTAGAAGATGGTTTTACAGCAGACATGCAGCATAAAGTCTCACTGAAACTACAGAGAAAGGACAAATGTTTCGAACAATAATTGATACCGATTGTCATTTCAGACTGGAAAAAACTAAAAAATGCCTTCAACGAACTGATTACATCCTTTAATTTTGGCGATTTCTCATCCCAACCATTAAATATTGACATTTACTTGGGTAAAATGGTGTGCTGTAGATAACGTATCGTTCTTATTCCTGCTCAAATATACAAGGTTCTGGTAAATCTGCGGACATGAATGCGCGTATAGCAATGAGTCTAAACGAAAATGATTCACAAAAGATGTCACTTGAGTACCTTTTTAGCCAGAAATTCTTCAAATTTTGTCGATCGAATTAATCGCTTGAATAATGTTTTTTTTTGCTCATGCGTAAGCTCTGATGCACAAGGCTCTTCGAATCTTTTACGAACCCATTCCAACTGCTCGAAATTAGTCAGATGCATGTATTCAATTCCAGTATGCGAACAGTAAATGGTCTGAAGCATACCAATTTAAACCATGGAGAAATACCAAATGTTTCAAACAACTGACGTTGGTTGCTTTTTTTAAACAGAAATTAAGAGTGGAAAATACCTTCAGACGACTGATTATATCCTTTAGTTTCAGTGACTTCTTATCCCCACCAATAAATGTTGACATTGGCAAAAGAAATTCTTTGTCCATATCAGCATCCGTGAGTCCATAAAATGCCGGATCTAATTCTGCAGGTGTAACATCAGTCAATCCCACATTATTGATTCCCAGTGGATCCAAATCAGCTATGTTGTGTCCACGAGTCTGAAATTGATAAAGTTTTTGAAAGAAGCAAACCGAAATGCAAAAATAATGAAGGTTACGTCTAAAATCACCTGGTAACTTCTAATTAATAGCTGAACTTTCAGATGTTCATTTAAAGTCTGCCCTGATCCAGTTAGTGTGCTTTCAAATTCTGGTGTAGGTGCTACGGCAGATGAAACAGAATAAGCGGCTAGTCCTTTCGGAGGCGCAGAATATGCTTGTCCAGGTGGCAAGCCTAAAATGAGTTAATATAAAACTAGTCACGACGATGCATAAAAAGAAAAATACTTCTATACTATATAGTCTGTAGGATAAGTACGCTTACTTCGCTCAACGTTCTGGAAATAAGCATTCCATGAAGAATGAACCGATGCTGGACTTTGTCGCCATGCTTCATACATCTGTTCGATATAAACCGTTGAAGTACCGTTCATAAATGGCTCCTCCTGCACATAGAACTAATCGGTTCGTGTTTTTTATAACTCATATATAGTATCAATTTTTCTAATGATCTCACAAGTCTCTCACTTGTCACAATAGGTTTATAATACTTTTACTTAACTGAGTGCTATGAATAAAATCACCCGGTGCACTGGGATCACACTTAGATAAATCCAAAAAGTACATCATTCGTCATTAAACAATAATTCAGATCGTTCAGTGAACCTTTTAATGAAGCAGTCAAAAAAGATATACAAATTACTAGCAGTGCAGAAAAGGAAATTCTTAAATCAAAAATTAACTGTCAAAGAGGATACTTACTTTGACAGATGAAGCAGTCAATTTGTGACGTAGTCCAAAAATGCACCGTTTTCCCATTAGGTTGCTCCTAGATAGTGTAAAACGGGAGCATTTCAAACGTCCTAATAACTTAAGTGATGTCCTGCTTTCCAAAAAACTTATTCGTCTCATCATTGTTTCTTTATTCTAACACCACCAGCTCGACCGCCTCGCCACAGTGATTACGACAAATGAAAAGAAAAGAAAAAACAGCTTCGTTTTATACCATCTGTGAAAATCGGAACAAAAAAAAGTAACTGCACTATACGTCGCAATAGCATGCTTCGCAGGTGGTCAGATCATGTGACTTAATATTTTCGAACTGACAACACAATGACTGTTTTTGAGGGAAGCCAAAAAAAGTATCGCATTGCTAGTAAACTACATGTCTTAAAATCAACTCAAGATGAACCATGTATATATATATTTATATATAAACATATACCAAAAAAGAACTTGTCAAAGGGAGAGGGAACTCTCATTAAATTACAGTAATCGCGACCAAAAGTTGTTTCCTGCTTAGAAGAAAATTTAGAAACTACAGATTAATGGATACAGTTAGGAGGTAATTTCTTCGTCTTCGCAGAACATATCTAAATCAGCACATTCTTCTGCATGTCGAAAGCTATTCCTGAATATATGGGGAAGAAAACGTGAATTCGCAGGTGGGTCAGTAAAAAAAACGTAAAAAGAACGTGCTTGTTTAATAGCCACGAAATGGCATTATTTTACACTTGAAAATACAACAGTCTATCAATGATAGGTGAAAATAAAGAATACTAATAATGTATATAAAGAGTCTTGCTGAACAATCTAAAAAACACCGTTTTCCAGCATCAGTTAAAACCGGGAAAGTAACAAAACATACTACTTTAAGCAATTCCAGGCAAATATATGGCTTTGCAAACATCTATGTCAGATCTATTCATCATATTGTTTGGTAGTGACTAAACAACATTTCGAGATATACGAAATTAGACTTACGAAAGCGCTGATGTAGAAAACCAAATCGAGACAAAACGCTAAAATGCATGCTTTATGTCATGAATATCGATCGGCTATAACCAATTGATCATAATCGATAATCATAATATAGAGCATGCAAAGCAAAATCTTCCGGATGTAACCAACTGGAAGAGAACTATCACGCGTTCGTCATGACAATACAACCAAATAATACGTCCTATTACACACGTAAACACTCCAAACCCACGTTACCATATGAAAACCAGGCCGTTCCTCAGAGCTCACCGGCCGCGGCCGCACGGCCGCACTTCTGATGTTATCATTTGTACGTTTTGTTTTTTTCTCCTGCTGGAAGTGGTGTGGTACGTCAGGTGGTGTTTCTGCCTGTTGTTTAGCTTTTGCTGAACTTTGGCGGAGATATTATCTTGCCTGCTTGCACCTCAGCTCTTCGTCATCGATGCGAGATTTTTTGACATCGAGTAGTTGCTGTATTCGTAAACTGTTAAAATGCATCTTCAAAATGTGTATAAAAAAGGAAACATAAGGCGTTACTTTCTCTTTAAACCGATTTTATCACTGATCAATGGATTGAGCCGAATGGTTTGATGGTTGGTTCATTTATTTTTTTTCCATTTATTCTCTATTGCGATCGTTATTAGATATGTTGTTATACCACTATTTGGAAGTTCCATTTGAGAAACATATTGCATTTAAGGAACACATTACACCGATTATTAGTAATTAACTGAATAGGCTAGCAATGGTACATCGATCAGCAATCTGTTCATTTTGTTGTTTTAGCACAGTAGAGCTGTTAGTGATACTGAGAAAATATCAATCAGTTTTAAATTCCGATTGATTGAGAAATAGTTTAGGATTTCATCTTTTGTTAATTGTTAATTGTGAATTAAACAGAATGGCTCTGCTTTTTACAACAAGTATGATTTTGTTCTGTTTTATATTTTGTTTCCCGTATGATTTTGTTCTGATGAGCGAAAGCGTGTTCATTTTTTTAAATTTTCTGCTAAGATATCACGGGAGTCTTTAAGTATTTGAACATCGGCCAGCATATAAATCATGAGAAGCAGTTATTTTATCACCATTTCATTTTTCTTAATTTATGATTATTTTGTGGTACATAGGTATCCAGTGAGGCCTTATCCGAATGGATTTTTATTTAGCTAGGCAGAACGTCAGAATGGAAACGTGGCTCTATGAATGTTATCATTAAAGAGATATTTTCGAGTTATTCATAAGTTCGAACATGACTGTAAATTTTATCCAGTTTTCGTTTCGCATAGTTTTTGCGAAACATTTAATTGTATTCCGTGTATGTGTTCATGTGGCGCGTAATATGTGTATATGCGTATGTGTATTTTTATTTACATTTGTGTTTTTATACATATATGTGTATGCGTATATATACATTATATATATGAATACAGAAATATATATTTTCAAGTTGAGGATCATTCACTGGCATATATCAGTATAATGAGCTATAAATTATCAGTGTTGCTTGGGTTTTCTGTGCACGTGTATCATTCGAAATTCTTGTCGTTCTTTTTCTTTGCACCTTTGCATTTTTATATATCATCCATCTGCTCTCCACTTTTTATGCTTGTCATTCTGCTTAGTCATTTCATTCTACGTTCACGTTTTTCTCCATGACTCAGTAGTTTCATGAAGTATATTTTTTCAAGTTTGATCGATTAAGCCCGGAACCTGTTCACTATTGCATTAATATTTCCACTGATCAATATAACATCATTTTGCTTTCCGTGTTTTCTTGAAAAAAAAAAAGTGCATATCGTTGTAGTGTTCTTTCAGCATCTCAAAAAAAGTGCATATCGTTGTAATGTTCTTTCAATAACTGATAGTATGAATTGTTGAATTACAATAGCGTTGTTGCAGCGATTGCGCGAGTAAACTATGACGACACCATCGCGGAGACGTCTAATGCGGGATTTCAAGAAGCTGCAAGTATGTCTTTTATTTATCCGTATTACTTCTGCTAATCTGACTTGATAATGTCTAAATTTTCCGTAAATGACTTTTTTTTTTTTTTTTTAAGGTAGGATCCACCTGCTGGTGTCAGTGGTGCTCCAACGGAGGATAATATTTTAATGTGGGAGGCGATTATTTTTGGTCCGCAGGATACACCATTTGAGGATGGAACATTCAAGTTGACCCTTGAATTCACCGAGGAGTATCCTAACAAACCTCCTACGGTGAAATTTGTCTCGAAAATGTTCCACCCAAATGTTTATGCTGATGGTAGCATCTGCCTCGATATTTTACAGGTATTCCTTACATAGCTTTTATAGACTGGGATGAGGGTTGTGAGGAGGAAAAGGTAAATGGTGTGGAGAAAAGGACTCAGCTAATGACGAGATACTGAATTTTGGTGAATAAAGAATAGAAATTCTCCTCTGTCTTGTTTTATTTACATCGTATCATTTTTGACAATCTATATATCATATGGTTGCAGTGTTCTGCTATGCTTCCTTTTGCAGAATAGATGGTCTCCAACTTACGATGTTGCCGCTATCCTTACTTC
This sequence comes from Loa loa, assembly GCF_000183805.2. Taxonomy (NCBI): domain Eukaryota; kingdom Metazoa; phylum Nematoda; class Chromadorea; order Rhabditida; family Onchocercidae; genus Loa; species Loa loa. The sequence continues at coordinate 99,837 of NW_018108355.1, read as the reverse complement.
CATCCAATCGCTGTTAGATGAACCAAATCCAAATAGTCCTGCTAATTCACTTGCTGCTCAGCTTTATCAAGAAAACAGGCGGGAGTACGAGAAAAGAGTGCAACAAATTGTTGAACAGGTTCTGTTATTTTTTTTTTTAAGGTTAAGGAATTATTTTTTATAGCTCTAGTTTAACAAATTTCGCATATATCTATCGCATTTTTTGATTGCAGTTAATTGCGAGAAGTATTCGTCTGAGGATATTGCTGAATTTGAATTTAGCCCATCAGGACGATATAATAATTGCTTATGTTGATAATTTGAACTGTTCAGTCATGGCTTAATTTTGGTGAAAATGAGGGAGAAATGGAGGCGAAAGAGGAGAGCGATGAGGAAATGGATCATGATCACGATGACCCACAAATGCCTTCTGCTTCTGGCGCAACACGATCAAACAGTGGTGGTGCCTCGTCCTCTGCTTAATATTTCTCCATTTTCTTAAAATTATGGTGTCGTTTTGGATGCCTGAATTTAGCGCAGTCTGCTCTTTTCGTGGTTTACATTTGCTAGCGGTTTATTGCTTCCAACTTGGTTTTTTGTACATTGATTCATTTGGGTATAGACATTAGTACTCCATACTTCAAGCAGTGCATGTAGAGCTTTCACCTACATATAGCAAGTTCAGAAGATGACGATGTACATCACACGCTTTGTGCAATTGTGGTTTACATCCACTATTTCCGATTCTCTAAAGATACATGCGGTCACTTTTTTGAAAGGAATTTGTCATACTCTCCGTTTATCAAGTGGTATATTATATTTAGAGAATTTGCAGTTTCTGCATGTAAATTGGGTCATTTGTGTAAATTGAAAAAAATACTCGGGTTGATTCCAAGAGACCGTCACAGTGCTTCGATTGTTCGATTCTTGTTTCCTTTATACCCAAAAATTTGAAAAGATTGTAATTGAACGTGTATCTCAGCATACATTACGAGTGATATACAATTTTTATGAAATCGTTAGAACCAATATATATGTCTCTAAGAGATCAGCAACAGAAATGTATATGAGGTTTGCTTTATTGTTCTTTTTTTTTCTTGATTTGAATCGATGTGTTTTTCTTTTTTTATTCGTTTATTTACTTGAGTATCGCAACACAATTGTGAACCATTACATATTTGCTACATTTATAGTTTGTGATTTTGAGAAATTTCCGCAGAATAATTACTAGCACTGTATTGAATACTCTGTCGCCATCAATTCACTTTCTAAAAGTTTACCCAAATACGGCGGTGGAATTTGTCAAATTAGTTGAGAAAATATATGATAGTAAAATTACGAGACAAATTCAGAAGACCAGTCATAAGTTTATATAAGTTATGTGTATTTTTCATATGCTTGTAATTTTGATATTCGTGCATTTGTGTCCTATGTATCGAAATGTTAAATATATCGTGTTTTTTCCTTTAATATTATTCATAACGGAGATATCTATCTGGGAGGTGAGGATATGTGAGATTGGTCGGTTTTTATCGATTAAATATTCTTCGGTAGTGCGTATCATACGCTGATGAAACAGATCCGAAAAAGTGGAGGAAATCTGTGGTGTAACGCCTTATATGAACAAAAACGAAGTGTTGCTTTGCTGTGCAACATCAGTTCAGATGGATGCAGATAACTAAAAATATGAAGGACTGGATGGTATGGGGAAGTTGGTAGTTTTGCGATCAGGATAAGGAAGCTTGATTTAGAGCTTCGGAGAGAAATGTTTTTATGCATGGTTTCCGTTCGTCTTGCTGCACACTTGGAGATTGACACGGGTAGCTTTGAAGAATCACGAGTCTTCGAAATTTGTTTGAGGCTATTCGTTATTTCGTGAAGTACTTCATTTCGGCACAGATATCAAGACATGGCTTCAGTTTCATTAACTGCTATTTATACCGTCAGCTTTATATATACTGCACGTTCCAAATCTTAAAATGTTCGAACAACTGGTTTTATTCATCAGTAATGTCACGTTTGGTTGAGTTTAAAATTTTTTATAATTGGCAAATTTCCACATTGTCGAAACACATTTCAGGAATTGGTAATATGGATCGGTCAAATAATTTCCGTACCAACTTTGTTGGCCGCATGGTTGGAGACAAAGCGGAATGCAGTCGATTCCAGATTGAAGAACAAATCCTACGCGAAGATTCTGACGTTGACCTGACAAAGTTAGCACAGTTCGCCTTCAAACATTATGTGCCCAAAATTCACCGTGTACCAATTTGGAAATTGTTGCTGAGTTCGTATTTGTTTGAAACTTTTTTGCTAAAAATTTTGTTGACTTCAAACTTCTCTGTTTTATTTACTTGCACAAAATATTGGTGATTATTTCAGTTTAGTACCATTTTTTATATATTTTTTTAATTCTACCTCCCACAAAGCTCGGCTTACAGCAGCAATTAGGGGGAATATACACAACAGAATGTGTGATGATTGGTACGCTACCTGTTTCTCGATATCCGTCTAAAAACGTTTGTTTTCCATGTGTAATCACAGCAGTATCATTGGCAGATACTTTACTTAAAATACTAATGCATACCGTTGATCTCGATGAACATTTGAAATCGAGTGCCCCAAATGACATATCTTTTGAAGTCAATAAATTATCTCTAAAATTTGTTTAGGAGTGTCGTCAACTGCACCGGAAGTGAGAAAAGACATCACGGAACATCGAATGCAAGAAGTTAGCTCAAATTTCTCCATTTTGGTTTCAAGTATCATCTTCTGCCTACTGACTGAAATTGTCGGATCATTTCGCAATACTTATTAATTTACAACTATTAGGATCTTCTTAGTTCTAATTAATTTCGAGGTAATTATGGGTTATTTATCGGATCTTCTCTCTCTTTCTGGTTAATAAAATTACTATCGTTGCACTGGGAAGTCTTTTTTTCGGTTTTTCTTCCCTTACATTTCAGTGCTTTTCATATGGTTTTATTCAAGTGATAGTTTATCTAAGATGAATGCGTCTAATGGAAATTGTTTTCCAACTTTTTTTTTTTTTTGAAACGATAAAATTACAACGATGTAGATTTGTGTTTTTCTTTAATTAATTCAAATGCCCTCTTATTGGATTTTCAGAATAGTATATCTTTTTATTCCCTTCCTGCAGGAACCAAAAAATCGGATTGGCTTTTGTCATACTCCTTAGTTTAGTAATTTTCTGGAATGCAGTTTTCTGTTCATTAATCATTTTGAATCTTGCTATTTTAGGCAGAAGTCTTATTGTCATCACTTCGCACGATGAGATTAAATACTGAAAGGTCAGATAATGGTAAAGAATTGGATGTGGAGTATCATCCAACAGCTGTTGATATTGTGCGAATGATTCAACTCGGAAATGAGACTACCATAACGCACAGCAGTCACCATGCCATGGAAATGGATTTTCAGGCACAGTTAGCGGTGAATCTTTTTGAATTGAAATTATAATTGCCTTTGATTCGAAGATGATATTTTCTTACTGAAAACTATTTCTTATTTTGTTGATTTTTTTCTTCACTTCTTTGCTTAAAAAGTTTATAATAAAGTCCGGACTTGTTCATATTGTTCCTAGAAGAAATTATAAATAAAAACTTAATTATAGATAGCCAAACAAATGTCAATGATTTGTGAATCAAATTGGGTCGACATTTACTGGCTGACAAAGGTCTTCGACGAATTGTTATCTCATATATTTACTCAAAAAATCCTCACAGAGGTTAGTTAATTTTGCTTTTAAGCGGCTGCTGAAATTATAAAATCGCGGTCTTATTGCTATATCGATTTGTCTACTCTCCTGCACTACTGACAATGTAATATTACATAGGCGCGCTTAGTTTTTAACTTTGAATGATATAACGAACACAAAAATGACATAAGCCATTCCGACAGGGGTATCAGCTGGTTAACTTTAGCATCGAGCCATGAATGAAACTTATTTACCTCTTACTAAAAGAAATCAGTGGTGTGACTAAGGAACATTAATCACTTAAAAAAAATTAAATTATTCAGGTTGTCGATAACCTAAAAAACCAACTTGTCAAGGCTTATGCAGAAATGGGGAATGTTGATGAACACATTTGGGAAAATATGCCAATGAATTTTTGGATACGATGTGGTGGAGCAGTTGTGTTTGATCATGAACCCTTGTTAAAGTACATTATGTTAAAAAATGTTAAATGTTTTTAGTGATGTTTGTGACTTATAACTATGCAATTGAATTATTGGTAACTTTTTCAGTTTATGGGATAAAGTATGCAGTTCTGCTGATTGTGGCGTAATCAAATTATTATCTACAGTGATCTACAATTATCTTATTGAACTGAAACCGTATCTGCCAAAACTGCAGGTGATAATATTGTTTGTTTCGAATTTAATCAGTTTGTAACATTGAATCACTTGAGGGATTTATATAAATTTCTTGTAATGTTAATTGATCCGATAAATATACTCTGTTTTTACTTTAAATACAAGGAAAGGAAACGTTCTAGTACTTTAGCACTTTGAATGTCCAAAGCAATGATACTGAGCTACATCTCAGTTGTATTCATCAGACAATAATACTTGAAACTGATAATGGATTCACTGACTTAAGAGAAAGGGAAACTTTAATTTTAAGCAAGTATTGGTGACAGAATCGTACAACTAGTCATTTTGTCCCTTGAATTTACCAGTATTTTTTTCCAAAAGGTTTCACTTCGAAAAAGGTATTCTAAATTACTTTAATGGTATTAGTGCTGCATTTCAGATCAATGATTTTGCGTTAGGCAAAGGGATCTTGTCAGTCAAGACTCAAAATGCTATCATCAAAACTTCCATTGATAGTGTACTTCAGTCAGGAAGATTTTGTTCCAAAAAATATGAAATATGATAGGATGGTTCAAACAATAAGACATTGGAAATGAAAAAAAAAAAAAAACTATTTACCTCCCCCTTAATTATTATACTGTTTAATGAATTATATGATGTACTTTTTTGTGGCATAAAAAGTCCTTCCAATGATTTTCAAATTTTGTTTATTCCATTCTCGTGTTTTTCAGATTTTGTTTATTCCATTCTCGTTTGATACATGATAAAAGTAGTCCATTTTTGAGGATGTTAAAATTCCCGAAGATTGTTATCACTATGTAATTTCTGATATCCCTCCGGAATCCCAGATTTAAGCATTTGAAATGAATTCTGAATTGTTTGAAATTATATAAAGGTTCAAGAATTGCTGCCGCTTGTGAATCCCCATTCTAAAGTCTAACATTAAATAAAATAGAACAATTTAACGAGATCTCCGACACGAAGAAATGCGAATTGGCAGAAATTTAATTAATTGGTGAATTAAATTATTTTTATAATTTACTGAAATCTTAATCGATCCACTTGTGAAGGCAAGCTCTTCGATTTTCGTTCAAAATTACTGTAAATTTTACAAAGCAAATATCGCTAATCATTCGATGACATTATTTTGTGTAATTTTAAGTGTTTAATTCCTCACTGAGATTGAATTCTTTAGAGC
>NW_018108355.1:78462-94230 GCF_000183805.2 Loa loa | reverse complement strand
GTAACGAAATCTTATAAATTAAAGAAATGAAGAGAATATAAGTTGACAATGGACAGCATAACGCAAAGACAGTATCTACATCATGGACAATGATATCATTATACCTACACAATGGACAATGCCAAAGGCTAACCATACCTCCATGATAACCCCGATGGAGCTTACAGAAATTCGGCGACAAAAATTGGTGCCATGAGCCGGAAATGTTGAACACTATAATCAAAGATGCTCAACCGGCAAAGCGAAAGCTGGCGGATCTTCTCGACGAAGCAAAAGCAGTGAACTTAACGCCTCCTGATCAACATTTATCGGTGGATAAAAAGCAGCAACAATTTGAACTCAAGAGAAGGACTATAGAAGAAAAAATAAGGCGTCTAAAAGTCTATGTTGGTACACTCGGATCAATCAACGAAAAGTGATTGATCCGAGTGTACCAACATAGACTAAACATAGACAATTTCTGATATCCCTCCGGAATCCCAGATTTAAGCATTTGAAATGGATTCTGAATTGTTTGAAATTATATAAAGGTTCAAGAATTGCTGCCGCTTGTGAATCCCCATTCTAAAGTCTAACATTAAATAAAATAGAACAATTTAACGAGATCTCCGACACGAAGAAATGCGAATTGGCAGAAATTTAATTAATTGGTGAATTAAATTATTTTTATAATTTACTGAAATCTTAATCGATCCACTTGTGAAGGCAAGCTCTTCGATTTTCGTTCAAAATTACTGTAAATTTTACAAAGCAAATATCGCTAATCATTCGATGACATTATTTTGTGTAATTTTAAGTGTTTAATTCCTCACTGAGATTGAATCTCTTTAGAGCTGGTTCAGTTACATTTCACATACGAGAAAGGAAATTTGTGAAATTCAACGGCTTTCATTCTTAATCTTTCTATAACGAATGAATGGGTCAAGCAAGTCGTTGTCGTGTTGTTAGCGATGTTATCTGCACTATTCTATATTGTATTTGTTTTACCATGATTTATTGAAACATTTAACCAAGATTATTTTTTATCCAGAAATCTGCCCAGATTTGGGGAGGAAAATTAAAGACTCACTAAAAATATATTATCTGTTGTGAAAATTGAGTTGTCTCGAAGAAGTGCTCGTTGTTTTTAGTTGGCGCCGAAGAATGGTTGTACGAAAGGCTTTTTAGCTATGGAGTATTTATTGTTGTTTTAAACAATAAAACAGATATCCATAAATAATACAGGTAGAGTCGATATATCACTGGAATGGTTTTTGATTTCCCGTAATGATTTGGAGAGCAACCAAGTCGGAGGATGCAGTTGATGGAGATGTAAGGCTCAAACTGATCATGGAGCTAAGTGGCTGCTTGTTCGGTATCGAGTTGAGTGATTGATTGACTGTCAAGTCTGAAGTTGAGAGCTATTAAGGCCTGGGATTGAGTGACTAAACCGAGCTATAGGATTAATTCACTGCTACACGGATTACTTGTCCGAGCTGCTTATACAATGGGAATGGTTTGACATTCCAGACACATTAGCTGAATTTTTAAACTAGAGATTCTTTACAACACTTCGACAGTTGCACATAAGTTCTTTACAGCATTTCCCAATTGCATAAAAGTTTAGTTAACAGACTGGAAGAAATTTACACCAAAGGACTTTGTCTGCAACATTTGAGTATTGCAATTAAAGCTGGTAGAAAATTGGAAGAGTTGAATTTGGATGTATAATTCATCATTTTAGGTAATGAAATATTCATTTATCTGAGAAATATTCCAAATCACAAAGAGAACAATTTATACTAAAAATTTCTATATTATGAATTTACTTCGGTTATACTAACTCAAGTTGGTTGAGACTTTCAGAAGAATTTGTATGGTGGGAGGGGGTATAACGAGAAGTATTTTGTTTGATAGATAATGCTTGAGAGTTTCTGTCATCAACCTTATGTACCATTCTGGGAACGACCAAGTATTTCCGGTTTCCTGTTTTTGCCTCAATCTCAAGGACCTATTCACAACCAATGGCAAAGTGCCAGATGTTGTTAGCAGGATACGATTACTGCTCTGTAAATTCATATCAATTTCATCTTATTATGGTATGTTATATGCGAAGAAATGGTCCAAAACATATCAACCTTCTAGACTTTTTTGGGCGGCTCGAGTAATTCAGAAAGCATACACCATCTTGAACTACTTCTTGACCTTTCACTTCCACCAATTTCAGTCTGCTTCATCGACCATAAATAGAAAATGGAACGGCAATTCAAAAATAACTATCATAAGGTAAGTCTCGACATTCGCAGTGCATTATATCGAGAAGTGTTGGAGTCCTGTAGGAGATTGTGGTCATTATCTAAGTCCTTCCATTTTGTGACAATAGTGGTGACCCCTCTCTCGTTAATTCTTATCTGTACAGCGCGGTATCTTTCTTTTTTTTCTATTGCAGAAGCTATGGTCAGTAAGTAAAAGTGTTATTGGCACCATCAATGCTTAGTCATCTAACAGCATTTTCACGTTTGTTTCCAGCGACGGTATCCAAAATAACATCGAAATTTCAAACAATCGCGGCGCACTACAGTCTGTTTGTTCTCAATTTGGTTCGATTGTTTCATTTTTTTCTTTTTTTTTTTTTTTTTTTACATTAAGGTAAATATACTGTCACTTAATTTTGATATAATTACATTAAGAATCAATCTGTTTGCACTGTTTCACATCATTCTGTATCTCGTAAATGTCTAGGTATTCATCATTACCTGAGTGCATTCAACTTCCTGATCCTTCTAATCAGTGTTAGAGCTTACCTGAATCGGTAAATGTATATGAGTAAAATTAGATGATATTTAATACTAAGTGGAGATTCTGCTAGTTCCATGATTGCTTAGATTTTCATTTTATTCTGAAACAAGAAATTTAAACATTCTGAGAATTTCCACATACTTCGATATTTTCTATTATGACTAATGCTTTTTTACATTCATCGAAAATTATCAATGTAAATTCACTCTGCTATCGAAAAATCTTTTCATATCAAAGCTTAAAATTTCTTGGAGAAGCTTTATTCTTTTAAAATTACTACACCTTTGTTGCAGTAATATCATTATCCTTCCAATACAATAATTAGAGGAATTTTTACATATTTTACATAATGTATACACAGCATGGCAAATACTGAGGTGTGAAATCAGATTTATGATCGATACCTTTAAATGATATCACTGGTGATTTTAAATCTTAAGTGTCAGCATGATTAGATGTTTGATGTAATGTTGGAAAATTCATCAGTGATTGGAATGGTTTCCATTTAGTGATGTTTCGCTGTTGCACATAGCATCATCGTTTTTGCTCTCCGCGACCACTTTTAAATGAATATTTTAATTTTTAATTGAAGTGAAATGATAGAATATGATATGAAGGTATTAAATTCATATTATAGATGCGAGAGACTAATATTTGCAAACCTTCTTGATACAGTTATATGATATTATTAATTATAATTTGTATTGTTAAGGTACTTATGAATTGTAAGGTTGAAAGTTAATTTCACTTCATAAGAATATTTGCTTGACAACTATCATTTCTAATGTATTGCGACAAAGAAGAAGAAATTTTCGTTTAATTCCATCTTTCGAGAAGATTGATAGGTTTCGAAATTTGAACTTTAAAATTCAACTTTTCTCTTCTTCCTATTGTGTAAATTAAAAAGTAAAAGGAAAAAAATCCTTAATCGTTCTCAAATTTAATTTGAAATCAACATAATACTGCTGCAGTCTAACTGTACATTGTCTATCAGGGTCCGTTAAAGAAAGTCGTCATTAATGTATTATCATTATCGTTGTAATGTCATTGCTGCAAATCGTTATGATCGTTATCATTATTGTGACTATTTGCAGTAATGACTTGACAAGTGAAAGAGACAGCAGCAATATGCCATTTGTTAATGTGAAGTATTGCCCAACCATGTCCCATCATCAGTCTGGTCGCAATCTGCTACTTATCTTTTCAATAGTGATTTCCTCAATCTTTGTTATCGTTGATGTTATTGGTCTTTCTCTTTGGACTAACTAATTTCTTTCCTTTTCATTAGAATGAAGTGAGATTTCGGATGAATTTTATGCCATTGGATGCTATCATTATTAAAATTTCGAAATAACTTACAACCTTTGAATTCAGAAGCAAGATTTAAAGTTCTATTTGATAATGAAGTTTTGATTTCAACTGATGTATACTTCAATGTATCATGTGATATTTTCATGTGTCATATCTCACTTACATGCATATAGTATTTACGCCTAAAAAGTAGATTATAAAATAATTATGGACAATTTTTGATAAACACCCACAAAATCTTGCATAACAATGTAATAGCTAATCCGATCGATCCTATTTTAAAACTATCGTCTTAAAAGCTTATGCAATATTGCAATATTGACATATTGTTGAATAATGAATGGAAAATATTAGAATGTTCTTTTCCCTCTCTCATTTCTGTTCGTTCTTCTTTCTCCGTTAACTTTTTTTTTTTTTTTTTTTTTTTTCATGCGACCAAAGATTTTACTATGGAAAAGCAAACTGTTAAATAAATATTTATTGCTTCTGTTTTTCTCGATATACTCCTTCAATGAAAAGAAATATTTGAACCGTTCTCATCTTTCTCATTGCTCTTTCGTTTTCTAGTTTTCTTTTTTTTTTCCTCAGTTTTTGTTTTTAGAATAATTCTACATAATTTTACTGATTTCACGACAATGATAATATGTTAAACAGCAAAAAAAATACGGCACAACTGGCCGAATGCAATTGTTAGACAGGGAAGTTTCGAAATTTCTAAATCAAACATGGATCATTATTGCCGATGATTTGGACCCTATAATCTGCCAGTAATATCACCATGCCCTAAATTATATTCCAAAGTGTGATTTTAGGATAAAAAATGGAGGTAGGGTAAAGATAGGATTACTTGGAAACCATTGAAATGGTTTAAAAAATGCTTTTTAGAAGGACCTCCTGAATTTCAATCACCTGTTACAAAGTGTTGATGAGATCGAAGAATAGGATTGAGAAGAATAATTCTTTGTTTGTTGTACCAATTTGATTTATGATCAGCAAATCTGATGTTGATTTATGATCTACAAGACTAATTCAAAGAAGTTGATCGTAAAGTGTTACCATATAAATTGTCATGTTTTACCGAAGCATCAGGAATAGGAATTAAATGTTGGCAAACACTATGGAATGCGTAGCTATGTGTCATTTTGTTCCTTTCCTGTTTTACTGTTAAACTTTTGTCGTATTTCTATATTTTAAACAGTTCGTTGTAATGATGTTAGGTATCAGTGATTCATTCATTTCATCTATACCATAACTTTTTAAAATTTCAATTTCGCAGGAAATATTGCGTGATTTTTAGATAATTTTTTTATTGCGACTTTTTCTGTAAAGATTATTTTATATAACTCGATAAAACTAGTTAGGAATTTTGAAATTGGGATCAACATAATTTGGTTGAAACGATTTGCTGTTTGATGGAGCATTCTCCTTGGAGGATGAATGCTGGAAAGTTAAATTTCAGGATTTGATGCTTTATCTTTGGATTATTCCGGAAAATTAGAACGTTTCATGTCTTAGTAATTCTATGATAACATTGTTAATGATGTATTTTAGTAGTGAACATGGATGATTTGAGAATGCCGCTATCTGAGGACACTAAAACACCACAAGTGTACAAATTAGAAATCAGAGAATCGAATCATGATGGAGTACAGCCACCATTTCCTTCCAAATCTGTATATTTTTATATTTTTATTCGTCTTCTCTCGATTATTCCTATCAATTTCTCGTTTACAAACTTTCGGATTAACTGGTGCCTGTCAGACATGAACTCTTCTTTGTGATGTTCATTCTGATAGTGCTCCCTCAGACAGACCGGAAATACTATCTTTTATCTGTTGTTAGCCGGTCATATTCCGGAAATGAAATTATTGATAATCTGGATAATATTGATATACCTGATATAGCTTCACGTTGATAAAATAAACTTTAATTAATAGATAGCTTCAAATAGCGCATGGCATGATTGAATTTCATTTCCCTGCAATGATGATTGAGAAATTCTGGTTTGCTGCAGTTATATTTAAATATGTCATTACTTGTTTAAATATTTATTAACCGAAGCACTATCAGAAATTTAATTATTCTTATCACGATCTTCTTACAGGACGGAAATGAGATAAAGGCAAGCGAAACGGTACGCTTGATCGGGCTTACTAAAAATGAACTGGAAAAATATTGCAATGATCCATTTTGGAAGGTAGTTAGGTAAATGTTAATTTTAAATTTAGCAAATAAAGTCTGAACATTTGTTCAAAATATGTCAGGAAGTCAATTGCTATTTTGATGAAAACTCGTTTAAATTTAATTTATGGACACTATTGTTTTTTTTCTCTTTTTCCTGAAAAAAGCAATTATTACAGATACGCAATGTTTGTGCTTTTCTGGGTAGCATGGATTTTGATGTTTCTAACTGCTGTACTACTCATTGTATTTAGTCCAAAATGTGCAGTTGTAAAAGAACCGGAATGGTGGCGTAAGCAAGTTAGCTATCAGGTAACCTCATCTTTTCCAAATTTTGTTCCTTTGTCAATTAAATACACATAAATGAAGTTAAGAAAGTTTCACGTTTAGTCGAGAAGAATGTCAAGCACACACTTTAGCAATACCAGAATAGTTACAGTTTGTTAATCAGTTTTTCTTCCGAATTCCACTTCCCAATATTCTTGGATTTTCTTATGAAGAAAAGTTCCATAAAACATATTTGCTATTTCATCATTTCCAAATATTTTTGCCAATAATATATGACTATTGTGTAGAGTGGAATATATTTTCAGATATTCACACCTTCTTTCCGTGATTCCAACGATGACGGAATTGGTGATTTCAATGGGATCCGAGAAAAACTTCATGATTTACGAAAGATTGGAATAAGAACAATTTGGGTAACGCCTATAATAACCATCCAAAAGGTTGGTTGATACTTCTAAAAATTTTGAACTAATTAAGCTCGAAAAGTGGTCTTCATATGCTTTCACATGGAATCTTCTGTAAAATTAATTGGTTTTGATTCAGGATGATTTCATTCCTTTTGATGTGATCGATTTCACAAGTGTTGATGAACGTTTCGGTACAATGGATGATTTGAAATTGTTGATAGATGCAACACATGAACTAAACATGCATTTTACCATGGATTTGCCCATATCAACGACATCTGTATCACATAAATGGTTTGAATCTTTTGAGTAGTAATTTGTATCCTAAAACTCCAATAACTTTTATTTTAAGTGAAATTGAAAGGTCTAAAAACTTGTGGATATTCGATTTTAGGTTTAAATCAGCAAAAACGGGTGATGATTATGTCGATTATTATGTTTGGGAGAGAGCATTGAATGTAAAAGATGATCCAAATTATATTGCTGAAGAAGGCAAAGAGAACGCTTATCTGGCTTATGACGGAAAAGATCCAATACTAAACTGGCGTAATCCTGCAGTACGGGAGAGTATGTTTGAGGTTGCAAAACGCTTCCTTGATATAGGAGTCGATGGTTTCCATATAGATCGTATCGGCCAACTAATCAAACATCTATCGAAATCAGAGGTGCGATTAAATTGCAACACTTTGAGCGCAAACCACAACTCCATATTTAAAACATTTAGGATTTCAAATTTTGATTCGCTAAGCAAATTAACATTATTCGAAATTGCTGTTTGGTTGTATTCATTTTGACATCTCATTCAATAATCAATGAGATGATTTAATATACTGTGATTTGTAAATCCTAAATCGGGCTCTTTCTTATACCTTTATCGCTATAGATGAAACATCTTTACAGAATAAAGTCAAAATTTCGCCTTTGCTTAATTCCACCTAAATAGAAATTAAGGGACACGTTGCACTATCGATGATCGATGGTTTCATTGGAAGCCTGCGAGAGTATGCAAGCAGTACAGAAATACCCAATAGTAGAGAAATCGTTGTGTTTACCTCTTTGAATGATTTCGCCAAACTAGAAGGATCTGATAGTTCCGGTTTGTCGAACTTCACATATGTTATCGATGACTCGATTACTGTACTAAATAATGTCAGTTTATGTCAAAATTGCCAATTTTCTAAAAGCAAGAAAGGTTGTAACTTAACCTACACTTCCTCGACTGTTTTTTCTTTTTTTTCTTTCGAATGAAGACATGCGAGACATTTGTAATAAACTTTCAAACTTTCCTCAAGTTATTCCTCCTTCAGGGATCATGTCCAAATGGAATAGCGCAATGTTTACACTCTACATTAATTAGATCTTTCGAATGGTTCAATACTACGCAACTTCCACACGCGTGGCAGTTCACGGATTATCACGTTTCTCGTCTTAGTACGAGATTCGATAAAGCAACAGCAGCTTTACTAACTTTTGTGCAGCTTTCATTGCCAGGTATTGTTGAACTGTATTACGGACAAGAACTAAGCCTTGAAGATAGTACTGGTCCAACAAATAAATTTACTGGTTTGATGCAATGGAATAGCAGCGAATATGGCGGTTTCACAGCTGGCAGCCAGAAACCATTCTTTTCTACCACACTTAACTACAAAGAAGATAATTTCCAGGTAACGGTATACTTTTCCAGTCCTAGATTGCTACAACAATCCAACCAACATTCCAAATTTGCGACTCACCGAATCTTTTTATGTATAATTGCGGGAGAGAGCAAAGTGACCCGATCTTGACGTGCTTATGCCTCCAATGGAGCTCTCTTTTACTCAAAGATCCCGTCGCTATAAGTTAGGTAAAAAAAAAGAAAAAAAAACATGTACATTGAACTGTCGTATTTGTACGCCAATTTTAGTACTACTTTCAGAGATTAAAAACAGTTGAGAATTTTTTTCTTGATGATTGTTGATATCAAGGATTTCACCTAATTTCAGCCATTCTGATAACAACCCAATTTACAGGTCCAGTATAGTAGTCATCGTTCATCACTGAAAACACTGAAAGCGGTCGCAAAAATGCATCAACGTGATCACAATTTTGCACTTGGCGAAACTCAATTAGCGCCACTTACTCGAGATGTCATCTTATTCGGTCGATTCCATCAATCTGATAATGGTACTAATGGAGCGGTACGTTTCTTTTTTTATGAAAACATTAAGATTGGTAGAAATGTTTAAATGAAACTTAGAGTAAACTGATTTAGCTATATCTTGTGCATCCTTTACAGGCTTATCTCATTGGAGCAAATTTCGGGACATCCGATGCTGAAATAAACGGAAAAGCAGTATTGCCGAACAATTATATAGCAGCTAAAGCGGAAATCGCTATTGTTACCGCAAACGTTGACAAATACCTACCCAGGGATAAAATATTAATGCTTGATAAAATTGTTCTTGGTCCTAAACAGGGAATTATTATTAAAGTCCAATGATGGCTCTTAATATATGGCTTTTATGAAAGACAGCTAGAACAACTTTTCATGAACATTTCCCATTTACATTATCCTTAATATCTGCTAACTCACTTATTAACACCATATATGGGAGCCCATCTGACAGCTCACAAAAGCTTAGCCTCGTTTCACATTTCATATGTTATGACGTACACGCTTCAAAGACAACTGGAAACTTTGGACTTTCTCTAGACCGATTCTCTCATATATGGTTCATTAGGGAGCAGTATTAGCGCAAAATAAAATATTTTTTGCCACAAAAGCAAATTTAATACATGCACTAATAAATGTGAAATTTGTTTCGGTTATATCGAATACAATGCAGTTCAAGATAGATAAATAATATTCATTCAAATTCTTAATAAGACAGGAAATTATATAAAGTGAAATAATGATGAGCTTGAAGAAGAGGAATGCCGATATTGCCGTGAAATGACCGTAACATACGAAAAATGAAGAGTTCCAAATTTTCAAATAGCCCCAGCAAACAAGTTTTTCTTTTGATTAGATAAACAGTGAAAGAGAAATCATCAGAACAATGAGGAGGTGAAATAAATGAATATTTGAGCCTCTTAAACGCTCATTTTACCAAAAAATAAAGTTTACAACAATATATTTCATCTAAAACACCGTGACAACAACCTATACTTTCACTCCTCACACATTTTTACTACACAATAGATTTCATCAGACATTTAATGAAAATTGTAATGTGAAAAAGCAACCGGATCCTTTTCCATTGTTAACAAAGACATTCAAAACATATGAAAATATACAAAACCAGAAGAAGCGTGATGAAACGTTTGTCCTGTTAACTAGTATATATCGCAAATAAAATCTGACAGAGCTAGGACGACTGAGAGATGACAAAAAATGCCAATTTAAATTATAAACTGGATCGTCAACTTTTATTCAATGTTGAGAAATTCACCAACCCTATATAACAATATCTTAGAATGTGTTGCAAAAATTTTGGAATTTTGTGTGTAGGCACAGTCAAATACTGGTTGACAAAGATTTATTGATGGAAAGAGAAGTATTATAAGTTACAAAAAAGTTTTCGGAGGATATTGAATGCAGAGTTGATCAGTGAGTTTGTTGAAACAATCTAAGAGGATTAATCCCAGGATGACCTAAAGTTCTTTGCAATATGTCGACAATGATCAGAGAATCCTTTTTGACTATTAAGATGAGTCGATTTACAACACCAATTCAGCTATACATTTTTACAATATCGACATTATTTTTGTACTAAAAATATTTCGGTTTTTATCGATAAAGTGATAGATACAAAAAGACTTGATTTACGTGAACATTCATTCATAGGTGGCATCATTCCATTTTCAGGATTCTAGTAATACCATTTCTAAGCAACTCGTTCACGAGTCAAAGAAACCTGAATATCTTCCTCCTTTCAAGGAAAGTTATACCACTATTCAATTTGTTGTTGATATCATCTGACAACCAAGTTAGTGCTGTATTTGAATAAAAGAATGTAATATAATCAATCAAATATCACAGAATTAAAAATGAAAGATTTCAGACATTACGTGATTGAGTTCGAAAAAGTATTTACACATATACTTTTTCGAGCCCAGTTCAGTACTTTTTTTTTTACAGAATTAATCTAAGTTATCACACATAGATGTCCGTACAGAAATTTTACTGTTGTAAAGATATTCTAATCCGATAGCCAAGCTTATATTTAATGATTAAAATGATGTAAACCAACACCCACTACATAAACAGTTGGGATTATCCACGTAAGAAGAAATCTTCATCGATTCACTCAAATCACTTGATTAATAATGACGCTTCGATTCGGTTCAACTCAGTACTATCACTTATACCCATCTAATCCCTACTAAACTACAACCTCAACCAAATTTCCACCAAAATTTCCTTACAGCAAAACTTAGTGATTACCTATATGCCTGATATTCTCAGACCTTACAACATATACGAATAATAAATCTTCCCTCAATCAATAAAACATTTATCACAACTATTTGTCTGTGCCAATCGTCAAAAAACTTTCACGACATTTACCGAGCTAGCAACTAACAAAAACTGACGTGATGCTTTTTATAAAACAGCATTTGATGCAGAAGCACTGTGGTACAGGCAAACATTAGACAATTTAAAACTCACACTGCTAACTTTTTACAGTACCCGCAAATAACATTAGTGAAAAGTGAAAATTAAGGATCACCATGATCCTGCTTGTTGTGTTGAGATCTCAGGGGCTGTTGATATACTACATTCATCAGATCCTTCTCGATAATCACATGTGGTTACAGAATTGATATACAACTGAAAGATTTACCGTACTAGACAAACATAACTGAAATATCATTTTCCATTTCAAAAAAAAAAGAAAACGGACTTGCAAAGTGGCATCAGTTTGACGAGCAATAAAACGAATAAATGGACGAAGATTGCCACGATTTGCAGCATTGAGAGTGTCATAATAGTCAGCACGGGCCTCCACTGGTATTATAACCGGCGGAAAACCACTTTGCATCAAAATTAGATTCATTACTAATCGTGCAGTACGTCCGTTACCATCAATGAATGGATGTATCGAAACCTGTTTAAAAAAGAATTCGTCTAGCCTTAATGGAATGTATATGGTGCATATAAAAGGGTACAATTGTTAACACGGAAATAGAGGGTTTCCGTGATCAAGATTTTAGAGTAGAACAATTTGCAATTGCTTCAAGAACTTCACACAATTCCGTATTATGAACAGTTTGAAAATGTAACATTTTTAGAAAATGTATAATTGGCAAACCAGCTTATAATGAGCAATAGCGGCACGTTCTATAGGATCCAGTAGCAAACTCTCATCCTCATTCAACCATTTCACCATTTCTTCCATTTCTCCTGCTACCATGTTTGCCGAAATGGGAGTGAAGCTTCCTACAAATACCTGAAAAGAACAATAATGATAAAAAAAATGTAATAAAAAAAAAAAGAAAAAACAAATAAAATTCATATTTTACTCATGTCTAAAGCAGCTATTCCAAACTTCCCTGTTGTACAACATAATAATTCAGTGCATTTTCACTAATTTATTCATTCGCAAAACAGTAATGTTTGACCATATTAAATTCTTCAAAAGTATTCACTATTATACAAAATACCAACCTGAGTTTTGCGAAATACACCTGCTGCTTCCGGATCGACAAAACCAAGAACACGACTATGAATGTCCAAAATATCCTGTAAAACAAACGATTCTCAGGTTAACTGATACAAATAACAATATTAACATGCTACAATAATTTTGAAAAAACAAAAAATTATGCGAGAGAAATATGATTGCTATATTCGGACCTGAAGGGTAAAATACGAAATATGTGCAACGCTTTGGTTGATGAATCTCAACGCAGAATCCATTCCCAAAATCTCGTTATGCTCCATAATACTTTTTCCAGCCACTGCCATTCGTGTTTCTAATATGGACCTAAAACTAAGTTAAATTGGCAAATTAAACTAACAGATCCTTTCATTCGAATTCCTCTTACATCACATTCAATCAAGATCTTACCTTGTCTGACCAAGAGACATAGTGTTGCCTTCAAGTGCTACAGTATGATAAATATGCAAAAAATAAGATTCTTTCATTGCTTTTCGTAAAGCCGTATTAGTTTTTGGTATTCGTGAAAAATATGAACGCTTCTCGTGAAGTTTCTTTAACATCTCCTTGTCAATTTCTTCCACAATAGGTAAAGTTCTTGCTCGTCTTCTATAAATATTATTCAATCACTAAAACAAGAAAATGAAAAATAGGATATGAAGTATGACCTATGAACTTTCACAATTTATAAACTATTACCTTTTACCCTGTTTTATTTCAAAAAGTCTTCAAACTTTATAAATCGTGCCCAAAATTTTGTCTCATATTTAACATAAGGTTAAACAGACAGAATGATTCTTCCCAGCCAAATGACTTCATAATAATATCATGTCATGCTACTGTCAATTACTTTTCTTATTATAACAAAAAGAAACATTCACTGTTTATGATAGAAAAATGACTTTTCTTTCGGATTTAAGCATTACATAAAAAAGCTTACATTAACGCTTCAGGATGATGAGGATTATAGCTCAACGCCCGTGAATATAACTCTTCCGCTTCTACCACATTTTTCCGTCCCATTTCAACGACTAAACCGTATTCGGTTAAAATATCTGGATGATGAGGAGCCAAAGCAAGCGCATGCTGAATAATGAGTTCTGCCTAAAAAGCAATTAACATTTGCAAAGTCATACTTCGCAGAAAATACCTCCAATTTATACTCTAAACTTTTTGAAACCTAAGCAACAAAAATATGCATTAAAAAACACATCATCTAACTAACATATACGTTAAATTTGCTCAATTTTTATAAGACCAAGACTCAAGCCATTCATTACTATCCTTTCAAAACCAGCACTATACGCTCGATGCATCTTTGAAACTCATCTCCCTTCAAATACCTTTACAGCTTTCATATGGATAACCCATGGATAGGAGAACTTTCGACTCTTACCTTCGCCATATTTCCTTGCGTTCTCGACTGGACTGCAGCTTTTAAAGCTGCAAATGCTTCTTTCTCGGTCTCCCAACCCCACTGAACAGCATTTTCCTGAATCGTAGGAGCCATGGCTTTCTCGACCTCTTTGAAATCATCCCTAAAGTACCACGGCTCCACAGATAAGGGATCAACAAAATAACCCAATTCGGTTGTGCTGAAGAACAGTGCAATAAAGTCGTGCGAACTTTTTCTCAAACTAAAAGACTTACTAAAATTAATCGCTCATTACAATAGAATACAAATTCTGTATAATGATTTCAGCAGCATTAAACTTTCTGCTAAAATATCACTCCACCAAACCTATCATTTGTAACTCTAATACATATAAATTCACGTCATCGTATTACAGTTATTATATAAAGCAAAAAAAACTCCACTATTACTTACCCAATGTAACGTTTACGGGGAAAATGTGCTGAACAGTAACCAGCTTGTTTAATGAACTCGGGTGCGAATTGCAGATTACAAATTAAATATTGCGAAACCACAATTCGCTGCGCCAGGATCGATAAGGCCTAAATAATCAGCTTGCTGACAGTTAACTTGGAAGTTCGCACCGAACAAGTAATGTACCTGTATGCAAACTGATACAGCAATAGATAGAGCCACAACTCGCATCCATGATTGTGTAAAAATGTTGGTGCCAGACGACATTTTGGACATAACTAATATATATAGGTTGAACACCTGCAATAAGAATTTTTCATTCCATTTTTCACTAAACAACAGTAAAATAATGGGGGAAAGGTAGGATTAAAAGGAGAAAGTAAGGAAAGAGAGTGAAGAAGAAAAAACAAAAAGTAGTTTCAGTTTCAGTCAAAACAAATCCGAATAGAAATACGTAATTTAACAATCATACATTCCAAATATAGACTCGATACTTTTATGCATTCTTATAGTCTTCGTTTTCATGCATGTTGATGTGAACCTTCTGACTGACCGCTTTGAAAATAGTCAAAGCATTGAAGTGTGTTAAATAGAGACTCTTCCAGCGAAAAAAAATTCTCCCAATAATTTCCTATAGATCACGAAAAAATGGAAAACATAACCTCACTTACCTTATTATTAGAGTGTGATGTGTGGTTATAGTGCAACAATTAAAGAAACGACCATTTGATGGTATACTCAAAATTGCCATTCTTTTTTTCTGAAACTTTTGAAATCAATTTTAATAAACTTAAGATAACAGATTAAAAGTTTAAACTTCACTTGAAAGCGTTAACCAAACATTTTTGTAACAAAACATGTAAAATGCAATCTACAACGCATGGCTAGACTTGGTGCGGAAATTCACGTATAATTAAACTTTCACGTCTGGTAACTTGTAACCTCTTCAGGTTACGCACTATTTTCTCACGAAATGCATGAGGTGTAGCGAAACGATATATCACTTCAATTAGGTTGGGAGCTGTTTTAGCTAGCGGAATTTACCGTTCTCGTGATAAATGTGGCAAGTCATGTGAGAGAGAGAGAGAGAGAGGGAGAGAGGAAGATGGTAGGAGTCTTCTGTATTACTGGGAAATGTGACCGTGTCTTTGTCTTTACGTGACTGTTTCTGAGTGTGTGGGCGTATCCCCACGTGCACTTACATTACTACACGCTTATTTATATCAATATGGAAATCGTTTATATGGGTAAGAGAAGCAGGATATGTTTGACGGGCAGATTATTGAAAGGAGAGGGAAGAGAGGATGGCAGTGATGGTGGAGTAAGAATAATA
>NW_018108355.1:74627-77509 GCF_000183805.2 Loa loa | reverse complement strand
AATAATAATATATATATATATATATATATATATATATATATATATATATATATATATATATATATATATATATATATATATATGTATTTGTTGAAGTTTATTGGATAAAAGCGCATGTGAAATAAAAATTATAGAAATATATTTGGAAATATAAATGCATTTATTTCTTACCGTACCAATGTATACATAACATTTTCCCAAGGATTATTTGTCTAAAAAGATTGGATGTTTTTGCATGAATTTATTTTAAATTTCAGTTTCACAACGGACATCTAAGAAGTAGGAAATATGCGATAATTTTGGTAGTGGCGCTTTACATCCATTTTGCTATGGGATGTTTTTTTCCCCCCCCATTCTAAGGAAGAAATCCTGTCCTTCATCCCTTGCTCTTTGGAATCCACTTAATAGATTAAGATAACAATAGAAGCTTATGAATTTCGATTTAGTTGTCCTAAATTTCTGAATCAATAATATACTGTAAAGCAATTTTGTATTGTTCCATCATTGAGCAAAAGTCGATCTGTTTTAATCATTTCAGCAGCACGTGCAAAAGATGCAGCAGAAGCACGACAGCAGCAACCAAACAAGATTCCTGTTGTGATTGAGCGATTTGAGGGGGAGAAATACTTGCCACTTTTGGATCGGTGTAAATTTCTGGTGCCAGATCACATAACAATTGCCGAATTAATGCAAATTGTGCGAAGGTTTGTTATAGAATTTTGTGTAGTTTATCTGTGTTTTGGTCTTTTTCTGCTGACGGCTTGTCTACAGAAATAAATCACAACATTATTAAGTTGGTCCGTTTTGTGTACATTTTCTCTATAGTGGTCTTCCCACTCTCTGTCAAATCTGTCACTGTAAGCGCTTTTTAGTTATTGTCTTTATTAATGCTTGGTGTTTGTTATATAAACAAAGGAAGGAAAGAACTTTCCAGTGTTCTAGATTGTTCACCGAATTGTAAAATAAAGCACAGTACTTGTGCAGTGCAAGCATCAAGCATACTTTCTGAATATTTTTTAAATTTGAAATAAAGACAATGGAGAGGAGAAAAAAAACGATTTTTCAGACGATTACAGCTTCATCCGGATCAAACTTTCTTCCTCCTAGTCAATGAGAAATCAATGGTATCAAACAGTATGAACATGTATCAGCTATATCAGCAGGAAGCAGACCAAGATGGCTTTCTGTATATGGTTTACACCAGCCAACCGGCATTTGGTAGCATCACATGAGCGTAAATATCTACGCATTTGTTACCTCTGCAAAATTTTCGGAATTTTTTTTATTTAATTTCATTTTGATACTCAGCAAAAGTTAATGCATCTGTAACGCAAAACATAGTCCTGTACAAAAAATATTTAATAGAAATGTTATTGTGATCAATATTTCTATACGAAAATGTTTGTTACTTTTTTATTCCTGCTTTTATATCTTTTGTGACATTTTCCTTTCTCTATATGCGAAATTCGGTTGTTTTGGCTTCTTTACCATTGTGATGGTACTGTTTGCGTTAATTCATGAATTAAAGAATCGCTGTATGAAGTTATTCCTTTTCCTCTGCTACAGTATGTTCTGGATAATGCCGACAAATGAAAGTCTTGCACGAATTGTTATTAGATATTGGGACTTTTTGAAAGCAGTCGTCAAATAATGGCATAGAAAAATTTCCAGTTCATTGCGGGTTTAGATCTTTAAGATACAAAGTTTCAGGTAGCATTAAAGTTAGCAGTAATCATTATCATGATAGTAAATTTGAGTGATGTGTGAATTAATGGTCGTTTGTAATACTTCTCATTTTTACAACACTTAAAAATTTCGAATGGATCCTCTGAAAATATTACTGAGAATAAAATCGAAGGAAAGTGAAACGAATGGAATAATGGGAGTGGAGGAGAGATGGGCAAGAGGTAAGCGAAAGTTTTTGACCAGTAGAATCGGGTAGCTCTATACCTTGCAAATTGGTAAAAGACGAGAGCAAAACGGTGAAATTTATTCGACTCGTTTATTAATTTGTTTGTTTCCGTATCCGGTTGAGTGTTTCTTGACATCATTGTATCAGCTGTTGAGAACTATGGAACCTCAAGGAAATAGGACATACATTATTGAAGCACACTGTAAAGAACATTTGGGTCAAGCTTTCACACATTCGGAAGATGCATCCAATCTGGTCATCTACATGTAAAGGTAAACATTGACCGACATAACGTTGTTTGTTTGGCACATGCTTTTAATAGCAAACAATAATTTCAAACAACGAAAATGTTTCGAAGTATTGATTTTTGCGTTAAATACGTTAAACGAAAGCTGCTACGTGTACAGTTGTTTTCAACAATAGTATGGGAGTCACACGGTGGTTTTCCCGGTATTGTATGGAAAAAGTTGTATACCACAACAAGATAATTTTATCATCACTGTAATACTATCAAAGCATTTCAAGTTTTCTATACTGTGTAATTTTCTCGTGTGTGATCCAATTCAAAATTAATTAATTTAATGGAAGGCGCCTGCCTGGGGCATACTGTAAGCAACTGTAGAATGAAAACGACACGATGCTTCCACTGCAAGAGCTTCCACAAATCAGCGTTATGTAACAGACATGATACGAACGCTATTCAGATGAACAAGAGTAAGGAAAAGGTGGAACCAATGTATATAACTAATTCAGTGACTGATCAAAAGGATCCACAAGAAAAAACGATTTTACTATTGCGTAAAGAAGTTAGCGTAATCAATCTCGAAGCTCCGGAGATAGAAACACAGGCACTAGTACTATTTGACCAAGGTATGCAGTTGTCATTTGTTCCAAAGGATTTAGCGAATCGACTAAGCCTGCAAAGAATTACAGAGGAAGATATAAGCATCGCTTCATTCGGCGATAAATT
>NW_018108355.1:34966-74561 GCF_000183805.2 Loa loa | reverse complement strand
CAGCTGTTGAGAACTATGGAACCTCAAGGAAATAGGACATACATTATTGAAGCACACTGTAAAGAACATTTGGGTCAAGCTTTCACACATTCGGAAGATGCATCCAATCTGGTCATCTACATGTAAAGGTAAACATTGACCGACATAACGTTGTTTGTTTGGCACATGCTTTTAATAGCAAACAATAATTTCAAACAACGAAAATGTTTCGAAGTATTGATTTTTGCGTTAAATACGTTAAACGAAAGCTGCTACGTGTACAGTTGTTTTCAACAATAGTATGGGAGTCACACGGTGGTTTTCCCGGTATTGTATGGAAAAAGTTGTATACCACAACAAGATAATTTTATCATCACTGTAATACTATCAAAGCATTTCAAGTTTTCTATACTGTGTAATTTTCTCGTGTGTGATCCAATTCAAAATTAATTAATTTAATGGGAGGAGTTTTTCTAAAGGGATAATGTTTGCTTGACCAATCAGACATTGTTCAAGTAACGAGGATACTGAAAAACCTGGTAACATAGAAAATAGAAAAATGAAGTTATTAGTAATGATAACAGTAGGATTAGTAGAAGTAGTAATAGAATAGTAGTGGTGGTAGTAGTAGGAGTGGTAGTGGTAAAGGTGGTCCGTGTAGCTAGTATTAGTACGGGGGACCTGCAATAGTGGCCACTGATGACCAGTTTTGACATAATATCGAATAGGGCTGGTTTGTGTTTATTTGTCTACTTGGTGAAAAAGAGGAATGACCAGAGGAGCAGCAGTTCAGTCCGCTATAGACTGTCCATCGACAAGACCTAAACGACATTCACTTCCTTCCTCCCTCTCTTCATCCAAAATACGAATTTCACGGCAAACTTCGTTCAATTCACCGTTACCACTCTTTTAATTCATCTATTTCATTATTATTATTCGAAATTGTTGTTGTCAAAATTTTGACCACCTTGATCACCGATCCCTTATTATATTATTCAAAAAAAAAAAAAAAAAAATTATTGCCGGTGAAACCACTAACCATTTCATTGGTATTGCTGGTTAACAATTATCATGCTCAGCATATTCCTTTCTATCTTTGTGTTTTACCAATTACCCGACCGCGGCACTGCTCTATCGGTGTTCACGAGTGATTTTATTAGGAATTACATTAAAGCTGATCGACAAAAAGTCTTATTTGATGGTATGGGGATTTATAAATTCAAAATGAAAAAAAAGAAATCAGGATTAAATCAAGTTATGTTATCATATTAACTGAGTAATGCCGACTTACAGAACAGTTGACAAGATGAATCAATCGCTGTAAGATAAAGCAGGACCATTGTATTGATGAGAAAAATCTAAGAAAAGTTTTAAAATTTCGGAAATGTTTATATGAATTCTTATTGTAGTGCTCATTTCAATAGATCTTAGTTTGGGCTTAAAGTGAAATTTTATTGCATTGAAGATAACAAAACTTCAGATCTGGGACAGAAATACCTACAACCACAAGACTTCACTCTCGCCGAGATAACTCCAGGTGCTTTCTTGTTGAATAAATTTCAATGCTTTAGGAAGTCTTTGTGGTTTTGAAATCTACCGTGATTTTGAGTAATTCACCGGTAATTTTATAATTAAGTGAACCTGCGTATAATTTCGCGCTTCTACTCGTAGTTCCCTAGTCTGATACATTGTAGCGCACTTTGGAGTTTTCGCAACCTCTTGGGTCCTTATTCAGAAATTTATTTGTATATTTTCATGTCGGAAATTTATCAAGGGCTTAAAAAAAAGGTGCCTGTAAGTCATTGCTGGGAAGATACCTTGTGGACAGGACCGGACTAATAATGTTTCTTATTTTTTCATTGCATTGCCTGGCAAACAAGCGGTAATGTTTCACGAATTTAGCTTAAACTCTCTCGAACACTTTTTCATATCATCAATTTGTCTCCTTGGATTAAGAATTCACTCATCACTTGTTTCACTTGTAGCTTATTAAATACAAAATCGTTTCATCTGCTATATACCTAATATGAACTAGTTCCATAAATATTAGTGAGACAGCAAGATTCAGGAATATACTCATCTAGTAACCGGTTTATTTATCTGTGTTTGTGTGTGTATAAAAATTTAATCGAATTTCTGAAAAAAAAGAATTCCAGTGGAGAATGTCAGCGAGGAACGACTAAGTTCCATTATGAATTCTGAGCTCTTTGAGGGTGATATCTTGGGTATCGATCTGGCAACAATAATATCAACATTGATTCTAAGAGATGAACCACTGGATCCATACGATTATCTATTCAAACTCCCTGTATGTTTCATTCATATTCATGAATGATTGGTTATGTTTGATAATGAAATTTTGTCTGAAGCTTCAAACTTCATTGTTTTTGCAGTATCATAGCGCATTAAATTTTGCAAGGTATAAAGATAGGCTATGGCCAAATGGAAGCATACCATATTCATTGGAAGAAGGAATGTCTACAGTGTAAGTTTGTTTCTGAAATTATTTTAGAGAAAAGAAAATTTTAAATATTAGCAACTTAAAATTTTAAATACAGAGAAAACCATGCAAATGCAATTTCATATTATCGAAAATGGTATATTTCGAAATCATTCAATGACTCTAAAGAATGTATTAAAACTATTTCTTTTTGGTCACAACCAAAAAACTCTCTCTTTCTCTTTTTATTCCATTTTATCATTTTATCCCTTCATCTATTAAATTTTCCTTAACAGTAAGCTAGACGAACAGGATAAATTTGCAGGCAAAGGGTAGCCATTGCGCAAGCATTCGATGAATTCCACGGAAAAACCTGCATAAAATTTGCACCAAAAACTGATCGTGATATCGATTTTATCTTTATCAGAAGGAATACAGCCTCCGGGTTGTTTTCATTATTTTTTCATTAAATATCATTGACTAACACATAGTTTTGTATATTTTATCTATTTGTTAACTTAATTATTTATTAATTTTACTTACAATATGAGCAATTTTTTGGAAATATTCAAGTAAGTATTCGAATAATTATACCTAATGGAGATTTCCAGTACCTCCTGCATGTGTTAGTATCAGATGCTTTTGAATCCTAATCAAAGTTTGATCTTCTTGATTATTAGAAAATTGATCTAAATTAATTTAGTTGTTCGTCATATGTTGGACGAGCTGGTGGCAATCAGACTGTATCGTTAGAAGCTAATAAATGTTTTGCAAAGGGAATCATTGCACATGAGTTAATGCATACGATTGGATTTTTTCACGAGCATTCACGTACCGACCGCGATGAATATATAGATATCATCAAGGAAAACATTCGACCTGGTACTCGGTACACTTAAGCTTGGAACTCTCTCTCTCTCTCTCCTTTCTTGATCAGTATTCAGTTTAATTGGGTTATTATGGAAAAAATCAATGCAGACATATTTGGGACTCAATTTTTTCAATTTAAAAGGAATCGGATGGAAAATTCATAGCCACCTTCCCTTACCACAATTTCTAATTGGCCAAGCTTATCTCTTAAAAATATTTTAAAAATAAAATTTAATCTTCGTCGAATTCTAGGGATGCTATGGAACTTTGAGAAATATCCAGAAAAAGTTATTGATTCGTTGGGAATGCCTTACGATTATGATTCGATCATGCACTACCATAGACTTGCATTTTCCAGCAATGGCCATCCAACTATTTTACCTAAAGTTGGTAATTTGTTTTTCTGTGCTAGGAAACTTATTATAATGGGAGATAATAACAGTTGATCAGGGTTGACACGTACACACTCCGAGAAGCTTCAAATAAGCTTAAAAGGCTCTACTATCTGTTAGTCGTCTGCGACTGGGTATTCTGAATTATTTTATTTTTAAGCAATAGGTGAAATTAAATAGGAAAGTTCAATGGCTGACATTGCTCGATTCTTTTGAATGTTGAAATAATTATTACATCAATATACAATTTTGTTACCATCGAAATTTTATATTCTTTTTCAACATCTTTTCCCAAAGATTTGAAATCTAAAAAATAATTTAAAAAGCGGATTTCTAATCAAATTGCATACTTGTACTTCCACCAAGCAATGTATGCTAAGAATTTAGAATCGAAGTGCGAGAATTGGACAGCGACACGGGCTGAGCGATATCGATGTCAAGAAGATAAACAAGCTTTATAACTGCAGTCAACCAGATACATCATCAATGCCACTATCAACATCGACAACAACAACAACAATAACAAAAACAACAACAACAACAACAACAACAACGGCAACAACAACAATGACAACATCAACTACTGCTACAGTAACCGATGGAAGAACCACTGCAACCACAACGCTGTTCACCCCTAGCACAAGTGGTCAATCGGAAAACACGATAACACTACATCCATTTCACCCATTTCGGACTAAAAGACCATTAATCACGGAAAAATCCCGACCTATTAGTACTACCGTAAAAGCAAAAACGACGGTGGTTACAGGTATTTTCAGTAGCAATAAATTGATGGGATCTCAAATTTCCAAAAATTCAATTCAATATGCTTTTGATTGCATGTTTTTTATTGAACATCATATGAAATTTGACAGATTTATTAAAATTCTTCTCTTGAACGTTTAAATATGATAATACTAACAAAATAATTACTAACTATAATGACAAAAGTAACTGTAATGATACTAACTGTAATGATAAAAGCCTTTGTCACTTAACTTTTTCATAGTGACTCCATCAAGTCCTCATTAACATTTGTCATCAAAAAGCAAGCCTTACCCTTTACTCCTTTCAACTTCATTTTCCTCTTCTCTCAAAATTACTTGGCAAGAAGCATTCCTTCACTTCCTTGAGCATTGATTTCTTTAAAAATTTCAAATTACTGTCCTTTTTCAAATTGCAGTTTGCGAAAATCTGAATGCACACTGTGAAATGTGGCAACAACTTGGCCATTGTCAATATTCGCCAAAATATATGGGTCACTATTGCAGAAAAGCATGCGGGCTCTGTCCCTCCAAAGCAAGTTAGTATTGAATTCATCTGCAATGCAAAAGTAATATTAAGTAATAAAATATCAGTGAATGATGCTATAATATTTCGTGGTTCAATTCAATTACCCTTTGTAAATTAAATGTTTTTCAAGATAGAAGAAAAGTGATCCTCGACAATCATTTAGTTAAAATTTCAGATAAAAAGAAATTAAATCGGAAAACTGAGTCATCACGATGTATGGATAAGAATTTATTCTGCAGTTATTGGGCAAGCATCGGGGAGTGCAATACGGGAAGTAAATTTATGATGATATTCTGCAAGCGATCTTGTAATAACTGTGGCAGTAAAATGGAAAATGCTGGTTACGAATAAATGAAACCAACAATCTCAATTAGATTATGCAGTATTTCCATTAATTACAACCTATTGTACTTCCTATCGAATGGACCTGTGAAATTTACAACGGTATAACTACATTCCTGACAATAATTTATTAATGCATAATATGAAAAATAAACCATTTTTCTTGTTATACGATGCACAAACAAAAGAAAAGTCCTTTTTATGATCTTCAAAATTATCTTCATTTCGCCTCTAAGACCTTACTGGGACATAGTTCTGGTATCAGATTGTCCAGATACATATCGTCTTCAAGACTTTTTTCGGAAGGTACTTATAATATTAAACTGTGACACTATGACATAATATCAAGCATGACGCTTGCGACATCTTTTCCTTACTGGAATAACAGCCTGTTCTTAGCTTTTCTGAATTTTCCGGAAATTAAAACCCTGGTTTTACAGCTTTAAACGTGATGAGTACTTCTCACATGTATTGTCAAACAGAAACAAACGTGAATAGTTATCTATTAACAAAATAGCATAAGGATGGAAAGAGAGTGAATAGTTATCTATGAGCAAAATAGCATAAAAAAGGAAAGAGAAGGTGGGGAGAGCTTGCGAGCGAGCACCTAAATAGCGATTCGCCACGTAGTTTCAGACCGAGAATGGTATAGAGCTCGCATTTGCTCAGTGCAAGTATTATGACCTGACGTACGATTGATAGCTGGGAATGTTTGTAATGCACCGTTAAACAGGATAGCAGAGAGTTGAAAAATAGTGTAGCAAGCAAGAGAGGCATGAGAGAATGAGGAAATACGCAAAAAGATAATAGTCAGCAATTCTGGCGGTAATTGAGGGTATTTGAAAGGTGAAAATATGAATTTCACGTAATCTTGCTAATTTACAAGTCAAATTCTACCAAAAATCGTGGAATTCCCGGGAGATTCTCGACTATGAAATTTTCAATGAATTTGTCTGCTGTTAAAGCTGGTGCGAAATGGAAAAGTAATCTCGTAAACATGGGTTACTTTTGTATTCGTTGCTTACGTCTTACGGTTATCTATTTTAATGTTTTGCCTTATGTTATCATCGGTTTTATGACCGATCATTATCGCTTATGCAAAATAGAGTAGATGAGAAGTAAATTTGAGTAAAACAGGATTAAATATGTAAGAGAAATGAAATTGATCCACGTGAAGCTTATTTATATCAAAGCGTTTCAACATCAAAGTAAACTACTATCAGTTCATGAAATACGAAACACTGCAAAACGTTGCAAAACGCTGAAAGCTAAAATTCACTTAATGTAAAAACAGAATTATGACGTAAGAAAAACAAATTGAAATGTGTTACTTTCACGATGTATATAAACAAAACAATCTGATTAACATTACGTAATGTTAACGTTTAAATAACATTAAGTAATATTACGTGGTGTTACTACGTGGAAATTAATTGACATTTTGTAACATTCAGCTAATACTTATTGGAATTATCCGTTCGTGTTAACAGTTATTAGAGCTTGTTTTTTTTTTTTTTCATTGAATACGTATTATTGTAGTAATTTAACAAAATGCTAGTTTTAGAGGTGCATATAAACCTGGATTCAGCGTTATTGGTGTTTGTGTATACATTTCTTTCACGAAGCATAAACAATGAGCTTAAATTTCAATATGCCGTAATTTTCCATTTGAAATTTTCACAATTATTTTTAAAGTCATTGATATATGATGCCATTAACATTGACCTATTTAAACAGGTTATATTTCCAGCTATTTTTCATGGCTGTGATCCATTTCATGGATATGCGTTTGTCATGAACTATGAAAATTTTCGTGCCTATAGATTTGTTTCGTAATCATCGAAATCTTTTGTTATCATCATCCATACAACTTGAGACCGTCGAATAATAAGACTAAAATTCATGCACAGAAATGCATTTATTTATTCATGTTTTACATATTTACATATTGATAATAATGCAGTTTGTTTCAGATTGTTGTTAGTGCAGTGTGAGATTTTAATAATCTGTTCATTTCAGGATTGATAACCGGAAGGTCTCATCATCGGTAAACTGGAGAGCGAATAATGTTCCAATAGCGTGGAATCCTCCTTTCGTGTGTGAATGCCAGGGGTTGGTTTTACTTCGTCAGCTGAATATGGAAGTAATGACTAAGCTAGTGTCGTTTATATACGTTGGAGGTGGAAATGTGGGAGAAATGGTTTCTTTTGCTGGAAGAGGATTGTCCAGTTGTTCGTTTATTCAGTAGGCCATATATCCTAATTACGGATTAACTACCGGTTATTTCAAATAGGTTAATTGAACCGTTTAATCTACCCTGTTGGTTAAGCTATTATTAACATTCTGGAAACGTGACTTTTATGCCATCTTATGTTTGTTTTGTTTGTTCATTATGTCTAGCGATCTATCCTGTTCTCCTGCAATCCTCTGATATGTGGGTTACTGTCGAAGCTGAATTTTGCCCTAATCCAGTGAGTGCATGTAAAACCTTCATTTTCGTTTCCTTTTAAAATTAAGTGTTTGTTTTTCACGTAAAAACAATGTGGCCCATTGGTATTTGTTGATTTCTACTACGAAACAAAGAATTATTGAGCAGTTTTTAAATTAGCGGTTTATTATTATCAGGTGATGTCACTAAATCAATTACATGACTCTAATTAGTTTGCAAGTGGAATATTATGCCATTCAAATTCAGTAATTCGGACTGCTGATTTTCCTATCCTAACATATATTGATTGGAAGGATAGTATGAGCTGCAACTGTTCGGTTTGCCGTAACTTTTTTCTGGATTCAACTTGACATATTTCCTGGTGATTTAATTTTTGAGAAAGTACTTATTTGAAAAAGGATGCAAAGTAGAAGTGCTGGTTGAGATCCAGTGCTTGCAACATGTGCACCAAAATCCCTTAGATGCAACTTTTGGGAAATTTGCTTCTAAAAGTTATTTGAGATTTTCATAAAATCATTAATCACTTATTACCATTCTGAAATAACAACGATAACGCGAAAGTGATATTTTCTGGGAAACTTCATTTGACTTCTGAGTGGAAAAACTCTACTTCATTTCAACTGTTAGATCAGTGGATCTAAGCTATCAATAGCTTAATCAACAGGTAAATTAAACGAAATCCTTAGATATAGGTAAACCGTGACAATAGTACTCACCTTTATCGGTTATCTCCAGAAAGTATAACAATCACAAAACTTCAAGCTCTAATTAAACCTTTTAAATTTCTCATCCCATAATAAGTTTAACTGGTATTGAAAGATAACTCAAACATATGACTATTTTCAGCATGCATACTGCTAAAGGACCGAATAAGCAGTTCATACAAATCAAGAATTGTGGGCAGGAAGGTTTGTTTTTCTTTTTTCGTTTTGCATTTAAATTACTTACAGTACCGCTTACTTAATCTTGTAAACGCTTTTCATAATGACATTCTATATAAGATAAAAAGCTAATTTACTGCTTTGATGATCTCGTCATTATCTTTTCACATCTTCTTATTCTGACTTTGATTCCTTTTTAATACCTACCACTGTTTGTTAAACTGATACAGCTCAGTCGGTAACTTGATTTCATATAGCACCATGCATATTTCCATTTGCAGAAAGCATAATTGACGACGAATGGATAGACGTGGATTTGGTTATTAGAGAGGTACAAACTTTCAGGCTCCAGAATTTTTGGCGTCCAGATCTGTACTTTGAGGTCCATGAAAATTCCATTTACTCAAGTTTTACTTTTTTATGTCGGCTTATTAAGTGACCTATTTGCTGTTGTAATTGCTGCTGGATCATGTCATAAGGCACTGAATTGTCGAATTAGGTTTAGTACACGAAAATATTCCACACTATTTGCCAAGCGTTACAGTTCGCGCTTTTCCAAATATTAGATTATTCAAGTATTCGGCATAAAATATTAGTAGCAAGTCTGCAATAATCGTGCCTGTATTATCGAAAATCTCATGAAATCGAGGTATCATGCATCTCTACTTTCAGATAAAAAATTTTTCAGATAATTAAATATCCATTGTAAGACAGCTGTGTTCGTACCTTTGATAAAAGCATATGTTATAGAGATTTTTTTGGATCATGTTATCATATTTTTAGAATCCTGCTTATGCAGGAAATCATATGGAAGTTAGTGGAATTAAAAAAAGTGCTGGTATGACGATGATCGTGTTTGATACGAGTGGTCTGCTTCGCGATACAATTTTACTACCTCTTTGCATCAGCAGTACACTTTATTTCTTTATTTAAGCTTCTGTTACGGCAATTTTAACTGTAGGAAAATTAAGTCGTGCATCAAATCCTTATCTCTAGTCCACTGCAGTTGTCCTAAATGCATTGTGAGACTATACGAATTTATTTGTCTGTTTTACTCAAAAATTTTCTTTTTTGAACATTTATGACTTTGCAAATATACAATGAAATAACAAGTACTTCCTACTTTACAGTTTTATTGTAGGACTGTATCATGTGCTCATTCCATATACTGTTTTGAAAGAGCTGGATGGACTGAGGAGAACTGTAAGTTTATGATGTTACCAAATTGAAGTTAAATATGAAGTTTAACTGTCCAAGACGACATATCTACTGTCTGCCATCATTCTTCTGGGCGAGAAAAAATGATCTACAGCGCTGAGCAGATTAATAGCTTTCTGTAGTGTATCATTATTCGCACTGTAGGAATAGGACTATCGTTAATCAGCCAACACTGGTTATCAACTTTTTAGTTCCCCAAAAACTTCTAAGATTTATACTTTGCTATATTCTACTGTGCTCGGCTGTTTCATTTCTTACACTATAATGGCATATCCAGTTTGCATTTTATGGAAGACAGTGGGCGTGAATGAAATCATTGAATTCTTTGTTCAATTTCACATTTTAAAATCAATTTTTTAGGTGAACGCAATGTAGTTTAATACCTTACTTTCTCAATAATTTCACAGGAATACGAGAAATTGCGAACGAAAGTGATTAGAACACTTGAGATTTTGAATGAGTATTCAAAAGGTGGATGTTATTATCTGCATATCGAAAATATGTTTGAGGTATTTTTCAATTAAAAATAAGCTTCAATTATCAATTTGTGTAACCACGGTCTCATTCTTATTGTGATTTCAATCATTTCTGCTTTGAATGGATGGCAGCACTTCATTCGGGTTTTCCATTCTCAAACACTTTTTTCAGGCTTCATTCGGTGTCAGAGAATTCGGATGCCAGAACAATGATGATGTCATCCTGAAATGCGCACTCCTTACCACTAATAGATGTTGGTTACTTTTATTTTTCTTTCTCGTTTGGTTGTTTCTTTGTTTACCTTTCTGATTATTTGTAAATACAACATAAATTCACTCCCTCATTGAAATTCATTTTAATTAGTTTATTTAATTTGAAATCGTTGTCATTTTTGTTCTCGGAAATTACCCACATTGTTTCATCACTTTCATTCATTTTTTATCACTAAATCAACCCATAACGGTGATCACATTTCGACTGCTCGTCATGCATTAGTTATTATTATAGTTTCGTACATAACGAATGACAACTCTGCTTATTATTGCTTTTTTTTTTATAAAGAAATTATTGATGCAAGGCCTTCTTTTAGACAGGAATGTGGGAGTACCGGTAATATTCGTCACAAACGACAAAAGTCTTGCGGTGAAAGCGGTGGCGCATAACATTGTCACAGTTGATCAAACGGTATGTATTTACTTATCATATAATTTGACTTTGACAGTTCTTCCAAGTCCTGGTTTATATTACGTTGCTGTTTGTTTTTTGTTTGAAAAATTTTTTGAATATTTAGTACAGTATGTTCCCTGGTAATGATGCTGCCATTGACTAAACACAATTCAGAATCAGTCTACTATATTAGCCGTTAATTCTAATACAGTTGTTAGTTTGATTGTTGACGCTTAAGATTTTAAGAAATTTTTCACTATTTTTTACCGAAGCGTTTATAAACTCTCGTCGCATCCTACATGATTTTTCACTTTACCTGTTCTATGTTAGATTTTTGTAACGGCTAATTATTAGTATAACCTTCCTTAATAAGCATTTCTTTAACTTTAAAGGCGTTTATTGCTTCAAATGAAATCAATTTACCATCAATTTACCGAAATTAGGACCGAAAATAAGTTTCGAAATAATTGGGTTCATTCCAAATGACTGGATTGGTCATATTTCCAGGAATTAATTAGATTGTTCGTGAATAATGATACACTAGAAGACAAGCAGCCACCGTCGGCAGGAACCTCTGCACAGCAAATCGCGCATGATTTCTCGCGTATTGTACCTATCAAACATTTTCATTCCAAAATAAAAACCAACTTGCAAGTTTTACCTAATGGGTTTGTGCGTTGTCCACCTCCAAGATTTGCACCAATGTTATTCACGCATCCACCTGCACAGCAAATCTTTATGCAGAACAATCAGTTTTTGAACCAAAACAGATTTCACATGCCTTCGTGGGGTGTACCCTCAACTCAGTTTCCACAAATGCGTTCTCCGTATTCACTTCAAATGGTCAATGGGATGGTAAGCAACTTCAGTTCATTTATTTAAGTGATGTGTTCAACTTTATTTGCATTAAATTGAAAAGAGTATCTTTTGATAAGTTAGAAGCTCTGAAGTGAAGAGAAAATAAGGTGTAGAAAACCGGTTTAATGTGTTCAGTATGGAGAAAAAATGTACCAGCAGGATATAATTGATACATGTGATGGTTTATTCAAATTCCTTATAGTCTATTGAAATCCAGTCGTAAGTGCAGGTTGTATGAATTACCAGTGCAATCAGCACTATCTTGTTTTTAAGTACTGGGCTTCCCTCAGTAGTGGTTCCGTTGATACCGGTTGCGCACTAACTACTTGAAAGGGATACTCGTAATACTATGTCTAGGCTATGGTTCGTACTACTAAACTTTGCATTATACTACTTTCTACACTCTCTTGACAACTTCGGGATATATATTCGTTCTGTTTTGGTGTTACTGAGCAGCCACAGTTCTTCTTAATGATGATATGATGTCTAACTAAACTTTAAGAAAGTTTAAGGAAGTCGCTTTCATGAACTGCTAAAACTTCGTAGGTCGTTCAAAATAAGTTCTGAAAAAATAATAGTGATTGTTGGTTCATTACTTCTATTACAGACTTATGAAGCCACATTGCCATTAGTCCATCTATGAAGATGGCTTCTCACCAGAAGCTTATCAAGTTAGCATATTCCACTTTAATCAATTAGAATAAATCAATTTTTTTCTAATTACATAGCCTTATCTAATCCTTTTGTGTGTTCTGCTCATTTTTAGATATATTGTTTTTAAAAATTTTTCTCTTTTGGAATTTCGTAATGAAATGGTGAGAATCTGCATCCAACAAAATTAACATTCTGATTATAAGGCAGTTTAATTTGCTCAGAAAGTTGTAACGAAAGCTGTTATCATCGTGTTGAGGTGAACTTTGTAATATTTGGATCACTGAAATGAAATCGGTGGATGATATAGAAAAACTTTACAAAGGGTTCTACTGATAACTTTTAATACAGTGGCTTTTTTTTAAAACAAATCTGTTCACACCAACTTTTCACGTTAGAATGAAGTATTCATATATTTTCTCTTAAAATTGTATTGAATTAAAGATAAGCATTAAGTTTCTACTGATTAAGTGTGTTCATCAGTTTCTTTGACTTTATGCGAATAAAAATATTTTAAATTAGAAATGAGTTATTATGCAATTTTCCGTTAGATATTTTCCCATAAAGTTGTATTGAAGTGGTAAGCATTAAGTGTCTCGACTGATTGTCCATTGGTTTCTTCTAACTTTATGCAAATGAAAACGTTTTAAATTAGAAATTAGTTGTTATGTAATTTCTCATTAGACATCAAATAATAACTTTTATGTTGGTGGAAATAAATTGGGCTTAAAAATAGGTGAACAAATAAAAATTGAATTTATAATTTGTTCTTTTTTTTTGACATTTGTCGGTAAAATTTAAAATTCTTTCACTTCTGTTTCAAAATATTGACATATTGGAAAAATCTTTTATTTTTCAGCGATATTTGAGCGAAGGTGGCTATGGATACAATGTTAGAAAATGAAGCTGAAAAATAGATGTGCATATTTCACGAGAAGAGTTTTAATGATTTGTTGGTTTTAGCTTGTCTCCTGTTTGGAACATACCTGACAATATTTTGCTTTCTCCTATAATACAGTTGTTGTTTGTTGCCTACAATAGCAGTCATATTTTGCTGGTAGTTGAATGTTTTCTCAAATTTGAGATTTAAAGCTAAGTTCCAAAAAATGCTATACCTTAAACACTTATCACTTCTCACCTGCAAACGAAGTCCTTCAAGTAAAAAAGTAAAAGGCAGTCTCACATCTACTGTTGTTCCCCTATGTTCTCTGTATTCTCCCGTCTCTTTCTTCAATCCATTCTCTGTCTTCTCTCTTCAAAAACAAAAAAAAAAGAAAATACGGTATTTGATTCCTTTCACAGACTTACGAGTTCAATTAAATTGTTTGATCCCTCATTTTATTCCATACAGGTGGCATATTTCATGTTGATCTCTTTATTTTTCGTTGTTAGTTGAAATACTTTGTGTTATAAATCAGCGTTTGTTTTTTTTCTGGCTTCAAGTTCTAAGTTTACATTTGCTACATTTGCAAGGCGTTATGCGCTATTCTTATCAAATAATCGTCAGGGCTGTTCAAACACATAGCTCACCATATCTTTTGGATATTGGCTTTTTGGAGTGGGTTATCAATTGTCACCCGAACTTAGTTCATTTGAGATTAAATTATTAAATTTTTTCCCTGACAAAACCTCCAATGAGATAAAATCTTCAGAGAGTTATCTAAACAATGCAAAATACATTCTGGGAAATTTTCTCCAAATTTAAACCATTTATTGCTAAATAACTTTTACCAATTCGTGGTGGCTTCCCAATGCGAACTGAATGCCGTCCTTACCATGAGGTGACGCTGAAAATGGACATCTATCGAAAGTAATCAGTGTATGCAATTATCACAACATCATAGTTATTGGGGAAGCAAAAATGCATCGATCAAAAATATTAATCATCGTTAATTTTGATTTAGTGATGCTAAAATGTAAATAAGCGTGTGAATTTGGTCATTTACAAAAATTACTGTACTAACGAGTGCGCCGAAAATGTATAATTTGAAGGAAAAAGTGTAACTAAATTAGAAGACCGATATGTATTTCCTGTAGAGGAAGAGAGGCAATTAATTTTTCCAGGGAATCACCTGAGAAATTGGAATGGTTTTCGAGAGATGGATTAATATACTTAATTCTAACCAATGTTGTATCCGTATACGCATATATTCTATCCTTTCATAAAGAGTAAATGAAATGTTATAATGAAAATGTGGCAGATCTAATTACGTCATTATTTGATGTTAAAATGATGAAGTTGTGATGGAAGATTAACAGACTTCAACATTGGAGGGTTTTAATTTAATGCAAAAGAAGAGGGGCGAGAAGAGCGGCAGGCTTCTCCCGCATCTCCGCGGGCAGAAAAAACTTGCTGAAGAGCCGTCAGATGCCCAGGTCATCTGTAGAGGATATCTGTGTTAGCGAAGCAGCATTTTCAAATCTTTTCTATACAGCAGGTTCAAATTTCCAAAATGCTAAAATTTAGCTTAACTGGTTCTTTAGACAGATGCCATGTAAAAAAAGATAATTGGTTCCTGTTCACTAAAAAATTAAGTTAACATCCAGATCTTTTCAGATTTCAATTTAAAAATGGATATAAGAAACTTCAAACAACTGTAAACAGTGACACCAGAATACCTTTCCTATCCGTTTCTTGACAACTTTTTAACTCCAATCTTTCTCAGAAAAAAAACTTGATCATTGGAGATTTTCGGGAATTGTACGTTTGAAGTTTTATGTGGAATGAAATGAAATCAAGAAAAAAGAACAGAAGCAGAGTGATGATATTTGAATAAATCTTTATTTTACGGTGGTGTGGTAGGTATTATGGTATACAGCATACGAATAAAGTCATGATATTTTGCACATAATGTTGTGGTGATCGTAACAGGACGCTGACAGATAACACCAATGCGCAGAATAAATATGGAGCAAATATTTCGAATTAGATCGTACTGCTCTCTAAGCAATCATGACCTCCGGTATAGCGTGAAATGTGTCCATTGTATACTTTCCCATCCATTATGAACAAAACACGTCTTCTCATATCTAACATAAAGAAGACTTATATCAAATATATTGTGATTAGCATATATATATTGTGCTAATATATTGTGATTAGCATTTTTTTTTCTTTTTTTTTGCAAGGTAATTTTGTTACTGTTCAATGTTTTTTCATTTCTTCTCTCTTTTTTCCATTCACCTTTCAAAACAAAGATCAGATATTGACAATGATATGATGTTTGTGTTATACAACAGAATTCTGTGAAATATACTTAGAAGTATATCAGATTATTACATCACGCCTTATTCATTCTCATTATTGTGCAAAATCTGAATGACACAACTATTGGATAATATATAATTCTTTTACAGATTCGAATTCACAGAAGAACTGCCCTAATTGTGATCATTAATACTTATACATTAGAATAATTCATAGGTGGAAAGCATTCCAGAACTTTTTTTAAAAAAAATTGCAAAATTTCGTGTGGTACAGTTGGGATGAACAGATTTGCGTCCACATTACCGTGTATCTCTTTGGTATGGCATAAGACATCTGGAATGCGGAAGGCAGCAAATTCACAGCGTGTACACTGGAAAGGATGCCGATCGCCTACCTGAACCACCCACGAAAGATGCATCCACGCATGGAGTTCCAGGAATTTTTTCAATACCTGGAATGATGAAGCAAATTGTTATGGAAGATGGGACCAAACAGATGAGATTATTTGACTATTTTTCTAATAAAATTATTCCCATGAAATTCATTATTTCTAAAGTACCTTTGCGCGGCAAACTGCGCAAGAGAGTTCCGGTTCATTGGCGTAAATATCTTGCTCATCATAAGCATAGAAGTGACGACGGAATGCAGTGTTGGGAACCAATTTGTCAATCGTTCTGATATTCCCGGGCGCAACTGTTGTATCTGTAAAAAGTTACTTATATGATGAATAATAAAGATTTCGAGAAAGAAGGCACATGAAGGAATTATACTTTTTATTTTGGAACATGCTATAACTGCTTATTTTAATAGCACCTGAGCTAGGAGAAAAGTTAAAGAAGCTCAAGACATTATTGTGAAAACGTCCATAAAAATTCTAACGAGAGCCTTCTTTGGGTGAATAAATTCCTTAATAAATACCTAATCTCACAGTATTATGTGTACAAGCATATCGTGCGAAGGAGCATACAGTTTACCGTATGTGTATGCGGTATACTGTATAACGAGTGATGAAGCATTTTACCTGTTCGCTCATCCGGAACTTCAGTCTTTTGCGCTTCAAGTCAGCATAGCCCTTGTCTTTGACGACACGCATATTTAGATCTGGTGGTGCCGATAAGTTCACAATAACTCGCTTCTTCGAACCGGCAGCATTTTGAGGATACAAGTGGTCAGGACGAATCGGAGCTTGTTTTGATTGGCGCTTGTTTTGACAGACATCATTCGTCAATTCTTCAAAGTTCATGTGTGTCCTTAATAGCGTCCCGCGTGGAAAACGTTCACCCATCTGAAATAATCAATTTACCATATTGCTTTACAGTATCCTTTGCAACATTTGTCCGACTATCCCGTTCTTTCTGAATATTCACGCGATACACAACCAGTTCTATTTCACTCATGCAGTGCACGCTTTCTTACTAATTGTGAGTACAAAATGGATACTTGATCATCGTTACAGTGACCTTCGAGTAAGTTAACAGAAAGTTACCGAAAAATGGCACGCAGTAAGTCCCTTATTCACATTAAATTGAATAGGTGACTTGACATGAATATACCTGTCGGTATGCACCATTTTTGCGCCTTCTTACCATCTTCCGAATTTCAATTTTAATCCTTTGGATAACTCCCGATTATAATCTAACTGGAATACAAAATAATTTGAAGCGAAAATATGCCTGAGTAGAAAATACTGCTGGAAATATGCTGCTGCTTGATAATCTGAGTAACTTCCCACTTCAGTATTTGAAAAATTTCATCCAACTTTCTAATTGGATAAATGAACAGAAAAAAGGAATGAAACAGAGGAGATAAATGTCAGACATATACACACGTATATGCAGACATTATTCGAATAGATCCACATATGTCTCCCCATATATTTACGCCACCTTATCCCTCAAAATGTTCCCGAAACACAGAGCAAATCACGTACCCAACCACTTTGTAACCGATCCAAATACAGAATCTGAGCATTTTTAAACGCAGTCGTCTTTAATAAGCAATCATCGTGCGCAAGCGTATATTCAAATTTGATTCCAGGCCCAGAATGCAATATCGATTTATCGATTTTTCTTTCCAGAGTACAGTTCCTAGCATTGTGTAAAGCTGCTTACTGTGATATATATTGAGGCACGAAGAGGTGCACCTACGCTACTTTGGCGTCATCATACGTGTGGAAAATTGGATACGCATGCGTATGATCCATTCATGTTCATGTTTGAATGATTCTTGCAAAAAAAGAGGTAATCGGCAATCATCATCCTCGTGAATTTGTGTAATCTCGTATGTCCACGTGCGTGAGTGCTTCCTTCTTTCCTTTCTGGACCCATTTCTTCTCACTTGATGCTATCCGGACTGTAAAATTGGAACTTGAAAGAGTTTCTTTTTGTTTCCTGTGACATATTGCAACTTACTTGTTTATTGTACAACTTCTTTTTATATTCACATTGTCTTGCATGGTTTTTTTTTTTTTTTTGTAATTAATAGCTTATACACAAGTCATTTTTACCAGTTTGGTTATCTGATGAAACTAAAAATTCGTTGATAATAGATGAACGTTGTGAAACCTCGAATTGCATCTGAGAAAGCTCAGAAGAACATGGAATCGATCTTCGGGACGATGATGTACCCATGTTGCGGAGACCACAGGTGGCGTAGTTATAGAAAATCTTTCTAGACTAGCAAAAGGAGGTAAAGAGGAAGAGCGTGGGTAGGCACAATGGAAAACGCGCATGTGACATCGAATGGAGACGAAGTAATGGAAAAAAATTAAAAGTTGAGCAAATGCAAACCCAAAAAATAGCTCGTCACGAAAATAGTTCGTGAAATATTCGTCAAAACGAACTATTTCACGTATTAATTGATATACAATAATAAGTAAGCGAAGGAGTTTCTAATCTTTAAGTGAAGATACGATGACTTCGACGTTTATTTGTAATCATTATATCCTATTTCTTCAGCAATATTGGCGTTCATATCATTATTTTTTTATTATTTTATCCATTTTGGTGAATCTAGAAAAGTGGTCCACATGGATGACGATTCAGTTGTGATCTATGAAACGATGAATGGACAAAATAATAGTTGTAAATGATCGGTTCAAGTAATCTAAACTATTTACATTATTGCCACAGATAATTAACTGTTCAATACGCCTAGTCATCATTTTCGGTAGTAATACTACCTGGTACCACTATTTAGATTATTTTTGCACGATCACCGAAGATGGCACATTGAAGAAATGACCGTATAAAAAGGCTGGATCCATAAGACTTTTACAATTTTTTTCCACCAGAAAACTTTCTTTCATTGCTTGGAAAGGCTTTTTCTTAACTGAGTTAATTTGATGACAAACCAGAGAAAAAAGCCGATGACAAACTGGAGGGAAGAGGTGATGATAACGATGATTGCGCTGCAGTCTAAAAAAATGACTCCTGGATGAAAGAAGCATAAGTGTGACCAATCAGTACTGGTAATAAATAATAAATTCCTGGAAACTTTCATAATTTTGTTTGCTTCTTTTGGAACATCTGATACAACAGTCATAACCATATATGTCACAAGTGACTCTTTTTCATAAATTAGACATTTCCCCAAAACTGACTTTATTTTATGACAACTCGTTGTTATTCAC
The DNA here is from genome assembly GCF_000183805.2 of Loa loa. Taxonomy (NCBI): domain Eukaryota; kingdom Metazoa; phylum Nematoda; class Chromadorea; order Rhabditida; family Onchocercidae; genus Loa; species Loa loa. The sequence continues at coordinate 55,206 of NW_018108355.1, read as the reverse complement.
CGTCCTTAGGCTTTACGAAAATTTTCCGTTTCATGATGCTGAAATTCTAACTATATTTTTTTCTTTTTTTTTTTGTAACATATTTCTAATTAGGAAGAGAAAGTTATCTTTGTAGACTTTCGCAGACCAAGAAAGCTCGGTGCAAGAAAAGAATCTGCAGGAAAATGAAACATACTTCTCTCATTGTATTTCAATATTTGCTTTCCACATCTACGATAGCATGGCTACAAAACTTCCTAACTTCCTATATTATAAAAGGGACGACGCAACTTTTTCTGAGAATGCTATTCATTGATTGATTTCTAAAAAAATAACAGCAATGTAACAATGGTACCTCAGTTTATTGTTGATTACTTGGCTAATTGATCATATCGTAAGATTTTTAATTAAACAAATATTCAATTTCTCGTCAAGTTTCTCACTTATCTTGGTATTTTTTTTTCACTTTCAATTTAATCCGCCAATTGGTTACATTGCCGTACTAATACGATTTTAATTTCAGGTTTTGAGCCAGAACATATAGTTCGCCAGTGCTGCTGGCAAAATGAAATTCCTGGCGAAACGCAGAAATACTTCCGGAAATAATTGGGGATTGAGAGAAATTACTAGTGAGAATTACCAGCGCCGAAAACTGTGTTCAGTTATCATTATTATTATTATCATTACTCTTATTATTAAATATTATTATGATATCACCACTATTGTTAATAATTGTTATTCACTATCATTATTGTTGTTCCTTTCATTTTGGTTTATTGTTTGTTTTGTGTTTCGTACATATCCGTAATCGATTTCTTTTGAGAAAAAAAAAGATGAAGGAGCAAACTTCATTACAGAAGTAGATAAATAACAAAAAAATCTCCAATTACATCATAAAAGCATAATACGAACTCATAATACGAGCAAATTAAGGTCGAAGAATGCAATTCCCGCCCCCTAATCTTCGACCTCTTACAACAGTTTGAATTAAATTCTGTTCAATTTTTTATTAAATTTCCAATTTAAAATTAAAGCACATCGTAGTAGGAGCAGACAATGATCGAATGCAATAATCTTTAAAAACTTCGCAAAACCTAGGACTCTTACAATTTGTATGCTTATGAAACTTTTCACTGCCTACTTAAATATACTTCTTACCCGATCTTCGGTAACGGTAGCAACTAAGCCACGTTGCAAACAACGCGGTATGTACTTTGAAAGTTTCACGCAAGTCATAAAGCATCAAAGATCAAGTAATTCGATGGTTTGGAACACAGGAATCGTAATCAGTGGATGAATTAAGTGGAGACAAGGAGGGGGGGGGGGGGGGAGGATTCAGTGGTATTTTATACAATTAGAGGAATGTTGATGGACGCCATTTCCAAAATAGCAATGGCAACACCAAACGATGTGTTATCTGGAAATTCTGTTCGTCCAAAAAATTTTTAACAGAAATTTAAATCAATCTAATCATTTAATACATCAAAATAAATACTCCAGAAATGTGGGATCGATAGTTTTCTGGTAAGATGAATGGAACTTCATCAAGTCCTCCCATCTAATTTGTCCACTGGTTTAAAATGTCGAATTACTTGATCTCTGCAGAGGAAAGAAAAAATTCCTCCCAAATCTTTTAATGAAGGGAAATTTTAGTTAAAAATATGGAAGTACATACAGAGAGGAAAAGAAATTATCAACAGATAATTTAACAGTACCAAAGAGAGAACAAGAAAATACAATACAATGTTGCCACAAAAAGAACTAATACAGAAACATCCGTATCGTTCCATATTATTATCACTATATTGCTGCTGTCTACATTTTAATCAAAAATATATACTAATATGAAAAACAATACGAAAAAAAGTATAAAAAGAATGAAAATAATGAAAAGAAATGAAAGGTATTTCAATCAGTGTTTAACCGAAAAATATCACATTAGAGAAAAACGCTTTCACTAATAGCACAATAGCAAAACGCTAATAAATAATGACAAACGAGCAGAAAAATATTTTGCACAATCCTTGTGACTAAATTAACTGGAGAAAGCATTTACATATTTTGGCTGAAAATAAAGAGACTGTTGCGCTTCTGATTTTTGATTGTATACTGATAATAATCAACCAAAAATGCTATAAAAGAAAGAGCAAAAAATGAAAATACAAGTAGAAATATAGGAAATATTTATATAAAGGGAAAAAACGGAGGAAATGAGAAGGAATACAAAGGATTATAAATAAATCTGAATTACACGATCATATATAGCATGGCGCTACACTCAGAACAACGAATCGCTAATCTAACATCACTAAAGAGAAGAAGTTCACTTCTAAATTGTTTGCTTGATTTAAATTAAATTAAAAAAACTACATGTATATATATACATATATATACTTCGAAAGAGACAAGGGGAAAGGAAAGTAGTTGATGGAATGATGTTATAATATCGGATACCATTTTAGAAACCAATATCCATTAGAAAACATCTGGGTCGAAATGAACATTCAATCAACAAGACAGAAAAGATAAACAAAACAAGCGATCAATTGACAAACACAGAGACTGTGTTAGACGAGATCACACAATGTATGCTTGAAATCGAAAAAAATATTATACAACTGATACATCGTAATGATGAAATGAAAGCTACTGAATAAATACAAATCCGTGAAAGGAATAAAAACTGTTTACAAGGAACTTTACAGGGAACAATACACAAAGTGTATCCTTGAAATCCGAAGAAATAAAACATGAATCAGAGAAACAGATATAAAAAACAATGCATGGGACCAAAAAAAAAGTAGAGGCAATGAGGATTTGTTGCTCCATTTTTATGTGTTTTCAAAAGACAAAAAAATCCAAGTTGCATCAAAAATAGACTGACACTTAAGGAGAAAATGAAGTAGCTGGACCGGAGAATGAACACACTGGTGGAATTTTGCCATCTGCCAAGCAGCGGTGGCAACAATACAATGATGTCTGGTCCACTTGGTTCACCGTTTGCCCCACACAAACATAATGATACCATCGTGAACAACCCGCTTCACATTGAATCCAGCGAATGTGATCACCTATTAACATTTAAGTGCAAATCATAAATAGAAATCGTTTTCAACGAAGTACTGAATGACATAAAAATTCAACAATAAGAGACATTCCACCAACTCTCATTCTTAGTCATTTTTGCATTATTTGTTTGATTCAAGTTAATTTTTTTTAAAGGAACGAATTTATAAAAAATTCACTTTGATTTTTTAAAATCGATTCATAAAAAAATTATCCCGATTTTTTAAAACCAAACTAATTTAATGCCAAATATATAAAAAGGCCATAGCAACTAACTGTAAGGCTTCAAGCAGGTGGTAGCAGAGCAGACGTCCTGTTCTTGATGAAAATCGTTCTTCGAACGTTTTCGATGTCCCGCCATGAATTTGCCCTTTCCTAATATACTTCGCTTCAGACCTCGACGTCTTTTACTACCATTATTGTCAGGAAACAAAACACTCGGAACTTGTGTCGAAACTGGTCGTTGTCTAATCTGCTCATAAATCTCTTTGCCTTTTTCAGCAGGCGGCTTCACTCGAATGAGTGCATCAGTAATCAATTTCCATGCTTCCGAATTCATTATCTCGTTACAGAAAACCGCAATCAGAGACTCATCAACACTGAAGGAAAAAATATAAATAATTATCTACTCATTTATTTGCACATCATTCAAACGAAGATATAAGCGCTTTAAGTTTAATAATAAAGCATCATATGCATCTTCGATTGCAGCTCAGATAGTCTGATCATATGATAACTCAGATCTATAAGTTCTGAAACGTTAATGAAGAATTTTCAAGACAAATATACCTTTTACATAGTTCCGCGTCAAGAGGAGTACCAAGAGGTGGTAGTTTGCCAATAACATCCAGTGCTTCTGCATAGGCCAATTCAGCATGTTTCAGAGCGGTTTCAACCAACATACGTTCCAAAGATGGTAAAGCAGTCCCACAGGCACCCTTTACATCTTCAACAAGAGGACGACGGCTACGTAAGCATCGAACACAAAGATAATAGCCCACCGGAAGCTGTGACATGAAGGGATTCCATTGCACGCAACTTGCTGAAGAAATTTTTCATATAACAGATTGATGGAGTCAAAAAAAAGTAAGAAATCAAAGTTTAATTTCACTGCAGATTCGTAAACCCTACTTGATAATAAAATAATTATAGTACCGATAACAAGTAGAAAATGATAATATGCAATCTGCACTGATCTTTTGTTATAAAACGCAAACTTATCCCAATGTACAACATCTTTACGATGACAACTCTTCTGCAGTAAAAATGAAAGGGAGAAAGGATAACCAACTGAAACACAGTCCCTGATCCTTTTTACCCCCTCAAACACCTAGTGTAAATAACTCTTTAATGTCAGCATTTTCCTTCCTCTTTCAGATCGTGTTTATGTAAAAATCTCGAAAATCGCATTTCTAATCATCTAATGTTTAATCAGAAGATGAACGGAGAAAAACTAACAGGAATCAGTTTAATGGTTGCTACTTCAAAAAAGGAGGATGGCGTACAACAATAATTTGAGTGGCACTAAGAGAAACACTTGACAAAAATATGAATTTGAGTTTGACCAAATTAATTTCATTAACGTACAGTGAAATTTAGCATGACAAAGCAGGCAACTAATGACAGAATCATTCTCGTCCTTCGCACTACCACACAAACACATTTCGTCAATGGATCGGGCTTCATTCAATTTCCGTAAAGTTATTATAAGTCTGCGCTGCTGCTCATAAAGTGAATTGACATGATGTGTCTGAAATTTAATTAAATTTTTCAGAAGAAAAAGAAAACACAGGAAAGAAGTAATCAAATACTGCCTTAGAACTTCTTTCGGAACATTCAATACATTCTGCTAAGGAAAATTAAAAGATTTACAAGCTGTTCGACAGATTCGAAATTTTCAATATATGCCCAATTGTCACGAAGTGAAAGTGAATCCACCAGGGTTAGTGGCGTTGCAACACCTTCGATTAACTCTGTTAAATCGTCTCGACCGTTCAATATCTTAAATAGAAACAATGCAATCAATTTCTAAAATTGTCTGGTAATTCAAGGCTCCTTTAATAGGATAATTCCAGGAAAAGAGAAAACCTCGACAATACTATAATAAGATGGAGATGACGCAAACATATGGCCAACATGTCGACAAAAACACTGAACGCAGTCATAGAGTTTTTCCATATCCGAATTCATTGCTGAGTTTTTCAAAATGAAAGATTTTCCGATTTTGAAAAGCAAATCGCTTAAAGATTTCAGCGTGTAACTCTTGCTTCCTAAAAATTTGTCAGTGGCAATAAGACTGAAAGGAAAACACAGAAATCAACTGATTTAGAACAGGTAATATTCTTCGAAATAATAACTGCTGCACCAAATGCATACATGTCTTTGAAATTAAAAAAAAAATACCCCATTACCCTGAAACACACGCCAGACTGTATCAAAAGATGAAAAAACTTTAATCCAGGTCATAATATAATGATCAGTACCAAATCTGGATCTCGCTATTAACTTTCAGGATAAGTATTATTATGAATATAGAGAACTTCCCTCAAACACCCCTCAAACTTACCCTCAATAAACAACTTACCCCTCAAACGTCGAGCAGTGTCATAAACATTTCGAGCGAACTTATATTCATTTCTAAATTTATCGATGCATTCTTCTGTCATCCATTCGGAGACTTCCAAAGCCGCTCGCATTTTCTCAGCCTCTTCCACTCCAATCCCTTCGTTCCTTTTATCTCGTAAAAAAGCTTGCACCTTTACAAAAAGACATCTTATATAAGGTTGAATAAATAGATAGATTTCACTGGTATCAGAGCTTTGTCACCATTCAAAAATCCTATTTCATGGGAAAGCTGAAATTTCAACTTGAAGGGAGAGTAATAAAAACGCAGATCTTAAATTTGACTGGACACAACATTTTCATTATCAAGTGATGGATACTCTGCTTCGAGTGCACTCGCTAAGAAACAAACCACAATGTAATGGAAGACTGTTCCTTCAAAGTGGTTCAGTCAATTCAATAAGACTGAAGAAATTACAAAACGAACTACATATTCATTTTGGTGACCAATTTTCAACATCACATTCAAAGCATCAACTTCAGTTTGAAATTTGACATCGTCATCCGCGATGGATCGTCCCTTTTCGATTAATTCCATCATCTCTCGAAGTTTCCATCTTCCTTTTGCCTGATCAGGTCCAACAGTATTTTGGTTTCCCGATTTACCATCCGATTTATTTCCCGGTGCCCAAGTCAATATTCTATGTGCACATTGTAGCCAATGGCACTTATCTAACATCTAAAATTAAAGGTAGTGAATAAACAGCAAGGTTACATCAAATTAATGTGCTTCTTCCAACAAAAATTATCTCATTCCTTCCTCGATGAAGCCTTCATCAACAATAAAGGACTCACCCTCTCCAAATCATCGATCTCCGTTAGATTAACATTGAAATCATCAGCTTCTTCAATCAGTTTGTTCACCAAATCGATGTAATGATTGTATTTGTCAGTGTAATCTACCGCACTTATCAAAAACTGTGAACAGCGCTTACGCCAATCTTCAAGACGCTTCATATAATTCTATAAAAAGTTACCGGTTAAAATACTGAGATTTCCGAAATCCTGGTGAACTTATAGGCTCTCCATATTTACTGCTCGTAACTCCCTTCTAAAACCACTTATTAATCTTTGTGAGCAAAAACAAGATTCAACTTTCTTCAAATGGTAAATTGACAACAATACTGAACTTTGGACCACAGATCGACCCCAAATCAATCTAATTTCCCCAGCATGACAAATGCGGATGTACAAACCTTAACGATGAATTCCAAATTAAGTATAGTGCACGGCAATTCCTCAATCGATTGTTCTAGTTTCTCGATATCTCTAATATCGGCTGGACATTCATTTGCATGCTTCCGTAAGTTGTTCCTAAACAGTAAGAAAATATATCAAAGCATTTCACTTCATTTTCAAAAAAAAAAAGAAAAAAAGCAAAATTGATGCAATATTCAACTAAATCGCGTGTTGAATTTAGCAAATCGAGTTCGAGATCAAGCATCAAAATAAGAAGCTCCGAAACAAACAGCATGGTTTCGAAATTATTTGGCTGAATACGAGCAAACCGCTTTATATAACGTGTAGACAAATAATTTGTATGTCATCAAAGATCAGACCTAGTACGTATCCGACGACTCATCAGTGCACGTGCACTCTGCATGATGTTCTCCGAACGTTTTATGATATTCATGGCTTCATCAGTAGCATCGCATTGCGGGAAGCGCCGCGCTTTCGAAACACTAACCAAAATACGTAAGTCGTCTAGTGCTGAATATTGAGCCAGTAGATTTACAAGTGATATGACGATAAAATATTAATTTCCACTTGTTAAATCCCTTTTTAACAATCCAATATTTCTATGATTAAATTGCTTTGTTTAAAATTATGTTATGTAAAAGACATTGAGTTATGCATTTGATTTGAAGAATTAGTATGTAGTAGAATTAAATAGCTCATCGAAATTTTGCTGTAACCATGCGAATTTACTGGGCAAAAACATACTGGGCTTAACACCATCATTTTTTGTACTGATTGCTGACAAAAGTTTGGACCTCCAGGTAGAATAGTCACAGATCCCATATGACAACATGTTGTACATGTAATTCAGTTCTTGCGCAGTATAACGGTAACTATAAAATATTATTAATTTACCAAAACAGTGATAAGAAACTTGGCCATTATATATAATTTGGAATAGTCATTTTTTAGGACATTTATTCGATAACTTACAAGGCTTGACTTACAAATCGTTAAAACGCAGGTAAAATGTTCATATTTCAAACTTTTCTGTTCAATTTCCAAAAGCTTACTTGAAAGTAAGGTCTGCTGCCCGGCACGATGAACAGATACGATCGGCGTGCTTCAAACATACAAGTCTTTTGTGTTTGCAGATAAGTGATGACATGAATAGCGTTGTCTTGCAAACAGCACAAGAGCGAAAATCATCAGGAATATGCTCATATTCAACACGTGCTGATCTGCAAATAAATTGGTATCTTTCCTGAAATTTTTTTTTATAAAGTTGAAAAACCATAAAAACTGGAGGATCATTTGTAATTTATGTTATTCCACCAGAGCTATCAGAAATATTAAGTTATTCAGTGTAGCGTATCTTGAATGTCATGTAAATCACATCAGTTATATATAAGTGAATTTCTTCTAAAGATTCCTATTCAACCATTTTTTTAAATTCATTTCATCTACTGATTATTACACTTGAGATGATTACAATGTTAGTGAACCAACATATGACAGTTTTTTTTATACTTATTCAAAACATCCTCAACACCGCTACTGTACGTCGATGCTTCAACCAATGTGGTCCCCATAAGACAATGTACGCATATCGAATTTTATAAGTTCTCATTTGCAAAATATAATAAACTTACTGAGTGACGCCTCTCTTAGTAACAATATCCCGAAGATGTTTTTCTCGTACAATAATTTCATACAGCTCTTCATGTACAGCTACACCAACGTTTACACTCAGCTTAGTAGCACACTTCGCCATTTTTACCATCAGTTCCTCGTGTGAAAAAACACAATTACGATGAACACGAGCATACTCCAAGATACAAAAACGACCTTTGCGCAGCTGCAAATACTTGTTACTGATCTACATCAAATATCAAAATACAACATATTAATGATGCAAAAGTATATGAAAAGATGAAATCCTACAGCGGTAGAGACCGAGTTTTTACTTATTTACTCAAATTTCATTTGCCTTCGGCTCGATTTATGACCTCCTGGCTCTTTGTGATCGATCTTCGACAGTTAGTCTTAAAAGATTCCTTGTTAAAACATTTATAACAGTAAATTATTCACAATTAAAGATGATGTACGTCAAAAAAATTATTTTTCATCAAACAGCAACAAACAATAGCTTAACTAACAATGAACTAGGTGAATACAAAGTTTACCCAATCTGCAGGTGCAAAATTCACAGCTTCTGCAAAATTCAATCCCTCGTTGTATCCAGCATGATAGGAACGTGGAAATGTTATCACAAATTCGCCTGGCTCCTGATGAACTGTATAAACGTGAATACCCTAAAAGTTTATTGTTGAAATTTTACGAAACAAAAATTCATGAATTAGATCAAATAAAGGAAAACTGCAGCTTTTCACTTCGAAACCTCATGTCATTTTATATTGCTACTTATTTCCCGAAGAAAAAAATACAAGCGTTATTAAAAATCGCACGTCTCACTTTGTTTATAAGAATTTTTGGATTCATTGTTGTTGTCATGTGATGCAGAACATCCGGTTGACGTTCAAATAAATACGGAACAAGCTCCATCATGACTTTGTCGAATTTCTCGCCCTCATCGCCAGAAACACCATACCAGATCTTACGCTCACCCCTAAAATATAAAACACTCCTTGATGCGATCCTTACTCGGTCTCAAAAAAAAATTAGGTTGTCAAATAAGTAGATACAATAAACACTAAGTATTAGCATATACTAAATAATCCTAAAGTTATTGTATAATAAAATTTAAAACATATCAAACCAATGCAAATAGTTGACGCTATAGGTCCAATGATCCTCCGTGTGCCAGCAAAAAGCGCTCAAACACATACCCACATAAACCCATGGTACCATCATACCTAAACAGTAGTCGTATTTTTGAAAAATGGCAAATTAATACAGGTTCATATCCAGAAATGGAAAAAGTAGAAAATACCGGATATTCCGGTTTCCATGTAGCTCAGAACAGAATCCTTCAATATCGGTAGATTGTTTAGGTTCCACGGATGATTCGCATAATATTGACGTTCCTTGTGATCCATTTTTCCGCCGAAATCAAGCCCATTCATTGGAAAACCGCTACCGACCTTTAATTTTTTTTAAAATTAAATTTGTCGAGTTATTTTGTGTTGAATAAAAGTAAGGAAAAAAGCACACCTTAGTGACCACAAGATCTGCACCATATTTTACAACTACGGTATTTTCGAGATCAATTACATCTTTCCAGAATTCTTGCTCCACTTCTTCAGAAGGTACTTCCTGGAAGCAGTAATCTTAAAGGTATATTTTGCAAAAACAATGTTTCCGGTAACACACAACAGCAGGACATAATGTCCTTATCACTTATTTCCATCTTCATGAACAAGGTTTGAGTTAATGCTGTCTGAAACGCAATAAGTATGTATCTAGAATCAAAAAACGAAAAAAAGTCGAAGTGATTGGTCTGCTGTTCCTCTAGTGACCAAATATGATCTTTCTATCATACTTTTTGTTGTAATTTCAGAAAATGAACAGAACAATAACTTGCCAGCGGACTTTTATGAAAATGGTTTTGCTTCCAGTCATTTGCATATTTAGCGAACGTAAGCAAGTTATAGCTGGTATGTGCATCGTGAAATGCATAACTTTCTGCAATCTCATTGACTGAAGCCAGCAAGCATCGACGGCAACGCCATTCAACTATAATGCCATTGGGAATTATAATGAAAAAAAGTGACGAAGTGATATTGAAAAAATAAAGGAAGAATTTCTTTTGTTTTTATTAGGTTAATTAATATAGGGCATTCCGGAATATTGTCTATAAATAAAAAAGCCAACACTGTGGGACACTCGGCAGTGCCGGTGAACAGCAGTAAGTGTGTAATGCATAATCGCAATCCTCGCACAGCAATAAATGCTCCTCGTCATCACCCTTGCCACATTTCTTACATACGACTTCATCCATTGGATCTGATGTTCTCGTTTTCCTCTCCTCTAGAAAACTGCTATAGAATTCTATGGAATATCATTGCATAATAATCAGCAAATGTTCTAGATCTTATGTAAATAAATTCTACCTTTTTAATGATGACTCTTTTATCGAGTCTTCCACTCGTCGCTGAAGATAAAAAAAAAGCTTCCTAGTGTTCTGATGTTCTGAAACTTATAGAGTGCATATTTATTTCGGAGGTCATAAAGACCTTCCTGGAACTTACACTGAAACACAGTAAAATGTAAAGTCCGAATTTTGCACCGTTAACCGACAATTCTCATAAAAATTCTGACTTGCACAATTTTCATCCATGAACAGCCTAACTGCTAACGCTAGAACAACTACACAAATTGGAAAAAACTGGGGAAAGGTAGATGACTTACTCGCATGAAAACGAAGTCCAGCCATAGATTTTGTTCTAGGTTGAGGGATTCGTCTTCTATACTCTACTTGTGCAGTTTCGATACCATTCGCTGTGCTGCTGCAACTGTCATTTTTTTCTTCATCATCTCTATTCTGCTAAAATGAAAGACGGAAATTAGGAAATTATCTCTACAACAAATAGAAATTTTGAGCAACTCAACATACAACCAGTTGTAGTTTAAGAATTCCCTTCATTCGTAAAATAACTGTTAACATATTTTACGTAAACTCGGTTACTATTGAATTTTATACAGTGGAAAAAAAAGTCACATAATGATGCGATGAATTTTCTTTTCTCTTAGTGACAGTACAACATCATACATTAAAAAGCTTGTGAAAAACGTCAATCCATTTGAAGTAAAGAGTTTTAATTTTATTGGCACGTTGTTGCTTGAATCCGAGTTTTTTTGTAATATAGCCCCATCGCTTCTGAGCGTTTATAGTATCAACCCCTCCGGCTTCCATTACAGCCTACAAATATTAGAGCCTGCAAATCCAATTAGGAAAAGCAAATTTTATGGCGTATCACAAATGCAAATTTTAGCACTAAATGGCTTATTTCCTTCGGTATCCTGCTATACTTACAGGGAAAAGAAAAAGTAAAACTCAAATGATGTCTAAAATCTTCAAATTTACTTGTCATTAAAAAGTATTACTCACTAGTAGTACGATAAAGAAACAATTGTAACACATCACAAATATTCCACATTCCTAGTAATCTGAGAAGAAAATGGGCCGTTTAGAAGTACCACAAACCTTATAAAGATCATAAAAATCAACATATTTATTATCAATATTTGGAACTTCAAGTGTATGCCCCTGCATATGCCAATAACTGGCCAACTGTGCATCGAATATCAGTCTTGCCCGTGTTAATGCATCAATTTGGTTCAGCTTTTGAATGCGTGGTGTAAAGTTGAATTTCTCACTATCGATGGCGAAAGGTGGTCGAAAAGACTAAAAAAATAATTGAAGAAATATAAGGTAATAAGAAGAAATTTGGAAAAAGTCTGTCTGCATATTCTAATTCCATCCACTTTCTATTCAGGACAGAGTGAATTTATAATCTCTGGAACTGAACAAATGTGTGACCACATCACAAGACCAGAGCAATACGGCTATGATCAATTTTCAATTGATTCAGCGAACTAGTGTAAAACGGCTGTTAACTTATGAAGCCATTCCATAGAATGTAGCTTCTACAAAAAATATTCATTATTTGCTTTATGTCAAATAGCCATATTCTCAGAAAGACAATTAAACCAAATCTCGCTTGAGACAGGTCAAGTTTTCCATGAACCAAAAAGTTTAAGTAAAGTCAGAAAAATTAATTTACTATAAGGGATTTCCCCACAAGTAAGCAAATATAACCTAGAAATTTCAATCAAATAAAGGGATGACAACGACGAGAAAATATCGAATATGTCAAGGAAAATTCCCAAAGATTCAAACAACGAATAATGTCAGTATTTCCCGATGTCAAGCGATCCATATAATCATCACCGTAAAAAGTTGTAAAATTAAGCAGAACAATCTAAGGGCTGACATCTCATAAGCCTCTTTCCGAAGAGTCTGACACATAAAGATATTCATTTGCAATACAAATTAAGTCAAAAAACTTACAGGAGGAGGTTTAACTTTTATCACACCATACTTCTCTGCTTCAGGTTTAATTTTTGCCACATATGCGATTGGATCGGCGAATTCCTCCTCCGTTGGATAGAATGTTGGTGCAAACGGTGGGCGCTCAAATTCGGTATAATATTTGGAATAGTTTTTAAACATGTTCAAGGGAGTTTGCATATATATAGTTGCGTAAATTTAGAATTTATCGTAAACTACCATAACCTGGAAATATGTTGATAACGAAAATCGTCATATAAGTTTAAGCTTAACAAACATGACGTTCTCACAAAAAAAAGTAAACTATAGCATAGTCGAAAAATGTCAAAACAAATGCATCAGTCTAGATTAGAGGATGGGGATGATCGGGAATTTCATCAGAAAGATGGGTAAGATCTATGCAAATTATCAAAATATACGTAATTATCAGACCATTCCTTTCTTCCATCCCATCACTTCTATTCCGGATACAAAGAATTATATAGACCAGTATGTTTGTCAGGTACTGTATGGACTTGTATGTTTACGCGGAGATATTATTAGGTGTAACATATCGTCTTCGTCTCCACTGAAGTCCTGCCATTTCATCGCCAATCACTTTAAAAATATTCGAAAATACAAAAAATTAGCTAATCAGAGTAACATTATACTGTAGTCCAAATTAGATTTACTGTAACTTGAATGCCTGATATTGTTCCTTTCATAAATCTCATATTTTTAAAGTGCTTTTCACGTGATATTTTTAAAATAACTAAATTTTTAAAAATTCGTCAGTATTGACAGCGTAATTGCAGAAACACAATCGCTTAATTTTAAATGAAGTCGAATTCCTTTAAAGTTGAGAAAATGCATCCGGAAGGTATCAGAGAGAAAAATTAATATATGAACGAAGTCCAAAACAAGTTTTTGGTTCCCAAGGTTAACATGTAAATCACAGGCTGCAACATACACATGAAGTGGATTTTCGTTCAAGAAGCAGCCAGAGAGAGTAGATTACGATACAATTAATAAATCCCAAAATGCCAATCAGAGAACCTTTTTTGAGGATGTAACACATATCTGTAGACTTGAAATGAGAAAAAAGTTGGTAATTTTACGGGGACGGTAGAAATAGGAAAAATGAAGTGTAAGCACAAAAATTAAAAAGTCACAACCGACAAAAGTAAGATCAAATGGAAAAGAAATCTGTAAATTATTCCCTTATGAACAGTTATCATGAAAATGCAAGAGGAAGCAGATAAAAACAAAGGATTTATGCTACATAAAATGTGGAAAAGGTATTTAGGTAACAGAGGTCAAAGAGCATGAAAGAATGGACAAATAACGTCTCGTCAAAACAATCAGGTAACGCAGTCTTTATTCGCCATCTAATACATCTTCTTTGGAAATCATCAATTTAGGAAAGATTGATGGAAGGGTATCCAGATTCATACATAACGGGCAGACAGGTAGCACTGGCATGAAGAAAAGGAGGAAAGAGAAACAGGCGTTATTTCCAGTGAAATTTCTGAAAAAATATCGAAGTCGCTGTGAAATTTGGAACCCTTGTGCTACTGTCTTAATACCATTATTTCTTTTCAGTTCCATTACGGGTAGAAATGAACCATTTCAATTTTGTATAATTGCTGATAAAATCACGACAATTTAACGTATCAACTCACGAAACTCAAGATAATTTGTATTATCCTGGATTAGTTCCAATAAACAGGTCGAAGTATTTCACTTGCACCATTCGTAGCATAACATGTGATTCTACTTATCCTAAAAAAAAGGTTTGGATTCCTTCGAAAAAAAAAAATTCTGATTCATCACGAAAAAAATTTTTTGATCTCTTGTAAAAAAAAACTTTCAGATCCGTAGCAAAAAAAAAGAAAGAAAAAAGAGAAAAACATTTGGTCTTTCGTCAAATCAATAATTTCATTAAAAAAATAGTAAAATTAATTCGTGAAAATGCGGTAACTACGTTAGGATATATACATAAGTCGTTGTTTGATTCAAGTGAAGTTAACATTTAAAGCCTAATTAAACGATTGCAAAATGAACATAACCAAGACGCATTAAAATGAAATGCTTCCTTTTCAATCAAACATAAAGAAACCTTAGCGATGACATATGACCGTACCATATGAGTACAACCAATCGAATGAAGCAAAATAAGAAATTTTTGAGAAGGTCGAAATAAAATTATACAAACTTTCTAAGAATTGTTTATTAATGTTGTCATCAAAATGATATTTCAGGTGGTTCCGGTTGCTCATATATAGGTAAAGCGAAATACAACCCAGGATAAAATTGGCAATTTAAGAGAAAAAATTTTAAGAGATTCGGAACGAAGCTGAACCCTGACAAAATTTTCGACAATACCTAATCACCATTTCAGGGAGCCTTTTTTTTTTTAGCAAATCGTGCCAGGACCGTTCTGATAAACTTTGAGGGCTTTTTGGGTGAACTTTTGGTCAGTTACATATTTATATATTTTGCTTTTTATTTTCTTGTGTATTGTGTTACTGTTTGCGTATCGTGGTCACTTCGTTAGGTCATTATATTCGGTCAACCATTTACACCAATGATATGGAATTGATCGATCCGTATAGTTAATTCTTTCAAATATCTGCGTATTTTCATTAATTTTGACTATTTTCATTTTCGATGCTGTATTTTTAATTCAGGTCACTCATGGATGTCATCAGGTCTGCGTCATTTGGATGGGTTTTCCTTTCAAGTACTTCGTTTTCAATCTGTAATTATCACTGTTATTATTGCAGTTCAAGTCTGTTTATTTCTGGATCGTTGAGGGCTATCGAGAGTACAGTACAGTAAGTTACGCCTGAAGGAATCATTATGCCAGTAAGTGATTTATATAGGATCGCATCACGGAGGAGAATCATTATTTGCTAGATCAAACCAATAACATTAAGTTTCCGTTAAATTCGAGCATAGATCTAGAAGTTGAGGCATTTCCATTGTCTTTTCAGTTCATTATTTCTCTATTCACTTTTATTTCGCTCATCATTTGTGAGTCCTGTTAATTTCCCGCTACTTAGCTGATATGCAATACAACATACTGGCAATGATATGATGTTATACTGAACACAGTCTATTATTTCAAAAACATACTGAGAACTTTATTAATCCGTCCAATTTAATTCACTTATTAATTCGGCTGCCAATTTGCTCGCACGTGTTAAAATTTTGCTCCTCATCATTTCAATAGTTTTTACCCGTAGGAAAAGGAAGAAACCGCAAGAAGGAAGAAGGAATCAATCGTTGACTTATCGCGATTCATCGATAAGAAAGTGCGCGTCAAATTTCAAGGAGGTCGAGAAGGTTGCTGCTTAGATACTTTCCCTTATCTTTCATTTGATTTTCTGCTTTACTTTCAGTGTTCATCATGTTTTCTCGATTTTTTGACTAATTGATAGTCTAACGACGTATATGGTCATCTGAGCTTTCTCTTAGATGAAAGAAATGTTTAGCGTGTTTATTCATTGTGTTTGTTCGTTTTTTTTTATATCTCTGTGATACGTTTCTCCTACTCCTTTTTCTTGCTATGCTTTAATTTCAATACCATTTACCGAGATTATGTCCATTAATTTAAAAGATTTCATTGTAGCATCCGGAATACTGAAAGGTTATGATGCTTTAATCAATTTGGTACTGGACAATGCTGTGGAATACGTGCGCGACACGGAAGACCCACAGAAAGTGACAGAGGTTGGTTGTAGTTCCATACCTCACTCGTTTTCCTTTCTTCTCTATTGCTTACCATTTCATAGAGACTATTGTATTGGATATAGCTTTTATGCAGTAATTAAACGACATTTATTTTGAGTAGTTGCTTTCTAATCTTTTGAGTCATAGCAACAGTTTTTGAAACCACTTCATCCTTATTTCAAGGAAACGAGACAGTTAGGTTTGATTGTTGCTCGAGGAACTGCAATAACAGTTGTTGCACCAAACGATGGCATTGAGCAAATCGCCAATCCTTTCGTATGACGATCACTTAATATGAGCAATCTTGGTTGTGTTTTAGAAGCTTGTTTTTGAACTTAAGCAGTCAACCTAAATTGAAGTTATTCTTCCCTAATTTCGTGAATATTATTTACTTTTTCGATTCGCTGAATCTTCCATTTTTTGAATGGAAACTTCTTTAATTAGTAGGTCAGTAGCAATTTTGCTTTCCTAAACTAATTCGGCATAACTTTATGATCACTTTGCTTTCTCTCAACTAATTTAGCATAACTTTTGGTCATTTTGGCTTTCTCCCTTTTTCTTCCCCTCACATATTCATTGGAAAAGCTATGGCTGTGTGGAGTCTAAAGTCAGAATTATAGTTGTTTTATCTTCTACTACCAAAGACCCACAAATTGTAAATAGGAATTGTTTTTTGTATTTTTCTAAAAAGCACTGTTGTGAACATTATTTATTTCCTTGCAGTTGAAGAATTTAGCTAATTATATATAAAACTGGAAATGAAATGTGTTCTTTCTTAGCACAGCAATAGAAGATATGGATCATTTTGGTTGCTGGAGATGGTGGGGAAAGTATCGCTTACAAAATTATGTTTCTAAAGTAGCACTATTGTGGACATTATTGCTGTCATCCGCTCACGTATAGGACAACGATCTTTCAAGAAAATGATTTAATAGAAGTGTGCATGTACAAAATTTTTTATACGCAGAAACATTAGACCTTCTAACGTCTGAAGGCATTCCATCGCTGATTTGCTTGTTCAACCTTCATTTTGCGCCAGGAAAAAGTTGCCGGCAATTGGATCACCTGAAATTTGGGAACAAAATATTGCTTGGCGAAAAAGAAATTTTGTTTGAAGTTCTCGGCGGAGTTTGTTCTGTAGAACCGTATATAAACTTCAGTGGTACTTCTTATTCGTTTAATCCATCTCTACAGATTTTTTTTTCCAAAAATGGATTTCGAAATCATACCTAATTTATGTTTTTCCACAAATTGTTTCGTGTTGAATTTAGCTCTGCTGTTGATTTTTGGTACTTGTATTCGCCGTCCTTGGTGTTCATACAGGAGGATTACGTAGCGGTGTAAATCGGTGCGAGGTTGTGGTGCAGGACTTCCATACGCCATCTGATGTTGTCCTAAATGATCAAATCATTTTTTGGAACGAAGTAGCAATAAAACGAAGAAATTATTTCATGAGACGACAGAATTCATTTTAAACTGAGCAATATAAATTGACCTCCATTAATGCCTTCCTGAATATTGCTTGCGGGGATATTTACTACCTGAAATACAAAACACGAAAAATACTTGAAATGCAAATGGGATTTCTCAAGTTTTCGGAAATTTTTTGCAAAATTTGAAATTCTAAAATTCACGTTTTAATTTGACTGAATTACACTATTTCAATTACTCATTCAAGATCAAGAAGGAATGCGAGCTGAACTCGCAAAAATGATACATCCGACAACTTCTTGAAAATAAAATCTTGTAATGCATTCATTTCGTTGACATTAATAACGAACCAGCCAATGAAGCCATTCGGCTACGGACGGGTTCTTCCGTGACAGATTATCAGGATCTGAAACTTTTTGAGTTA
This sequence comes from Loa loa, assembly GCF_000183805.2. NCBI lineage: Eukaryota > Metazoa > Nematoda > Chromadorea > Rhabditida > Onchocercidae > Loa > Loa loa. The sequence continues at coordinate 36,757 of NW_018108355.1, read as the reverse complement.
ATGATGCAAGAATTCTTTAATCTGAAGTTATAATTAAAATCTGAAGATTTGTATTCTCTGAAGAATACATATATGGCATAGAGAGTAGAAAAAAATGAATAAGGAATTAGATCCGTATTAAACATCATGGATGAACAAAGCTTCCGATCATGTCTAGAAGGTCATTAGTAAGTATTAATCTCTGATGTATGGATTTAAATGCTAAAAAGTTCTTGGAAAATTCGAAAGATGGTATACAATTTAAGCAAATATACATGAAGCAAGATCAAACCGATCATGATCATAGAAAATGTCGATTCTGGATCAACGTCCAGAGTAACACGTGGTGCAAAACGAAGATTTCGTGGTGACATCGTTTGCCCGGGTTGCACTTGTATACCATCCCAGTTGCACTGCAAATAAATGCTGCATAGATCATTTCCACAGTTTCACTTAATTTGACTAACATTCATCAATCATAGAGCATATCACCTTATCTTATCAATATATCACTCTTATAAAAATTCTATTTTCAATAATTTCAGGCCTTAAAAGTGATTTTTTTAGTTACATATTATATTTATTTATGAAAGATGAGAATAAAATGTGATATTAATAAGTTTGTAAAATTTGATGCTACATAACATATCTCTCTTTATAAGTATTTTTCCAACTGCTACCTAACAATTTAATCTTTACTAAGTAAATGAAACTTAATCGTATTAGAAAAAAAAAATGAGAAAGTTTTTTTTTTTTGCTTTTTCATTTGAGAAAACATAAAAATATGTTACTTTTGAAGGAATTATCTATAGTGATAATATATATTGCAAAAAGGAAAAAAAAAAAATGAAACAAATAGTCTGATTGATACGGTAGATGTGATATGCTTGAAACGATTAAATATGATACGAGAGAGAGAGAGAGAAGAAAAAAAATAAGGAAATTATTTTTGTGAAATTTCATCAAAACAGTTATTACTAATAAACTGTAATAAAGATTGTTGTAAATTTGTAAAAATGATTGAAAATCTTAGATCTTCAATCATTTTTTTTTTATGGAAATCAAAAAAAAAAGAAAAAATATTTAAAGTTAAAAAAATTTGCTTTGAAGAAAAATCATTTTGCTAAAATTTGAAACGAATAAAGATTTTTATGAGGAAAAATTTGCAAAATTCAGCATCAAAATTTCTCATTTTGTAAAAACAGGATGAACAAATCCTGAATATTGTAACAATCCAAAAAGCATTTCTGAAATAAATTAAGGAAAAATGAAAAAAAAAAGAAAAAGGTCTAAAATAGCTTACATTCAATAATTTTGCTGGTGGATTTACAATAATATTTGGCGTAATTTCATGTTCTGCGAATTTTGCAGCAAGATCGGCCATTTTGTTGGAATTGAATTTTAATTTTGATATTTTGTTTAGCTATTGAATTGCTGAAACTTTATGAGATTTAAATTAAATTTCAACCTGATCACGCGTTATTTCATCAAATAGCTAACCAATCTACTACTCTTTCCGAGGAAAAAACCTACATAGTTTTATTATCAAGACATGCTGGATTGAAATACATACACATTACATACATACACACATACATACACACACACACACACACACCCATACCCATCCAACAGACACAAACAGGCAGACAGACACACATACATACACACACACACACAGACACAGTTTAACCTTTTCAAAAATAAAACAAAGCACACAAGCATACATCCAACTGATCCAAGCCAGATCTTTTCCTCGTTATGTTTATTCTTTAATATATTTGCTATTACAATGTGTCGGTTTAAAAAAAA